>NW_020194087.1:0-80552 GCF_002847045.1 Aspergillus candidus | reverse complement strand
ACCTACTCCCTCCCCCCCCCCCCCCCCCCCCCCCCCCCGTCCACCCCCCGGTTCAGGGCTTCTCACCCAAGCGCCCTGACTTCATCCCCGTCTACCTGTCCGCATTTCCCTCTTCCGCTCGACGGTTTCTCGACATTATTATCTTCTCCTATCTTCCTCCTGAGGGGTTGATTGATTGATTGATCGTTCGATCGATCGTCGATCAGGCTCGTGCGATTTGGCCGTGAAAAATGGCCCAACAACAGAGTGACGACAATGTCATGCGAAGGTGCGTGCGACGACCCTGATCCGGAAATCCGTCATGTCATGGATGTTCCAACCACCAGTGGTCCAACTGGGGGATCGGCGTTCCATACCGCGCTTTGCATGCGGTCCATCCCACCCTCACCCCTCCTCTCCTCCATCCATCTGGCGCTACGTTTCGCGGAACTAGGATGTCGGAACTAACGCTAGAACCAATATAGAAAGCTAGTTATCATCGGCGATGGTGCTTGTGGGAAGACCAGTCTTCTCAGCGTCTTCACCCTTGGCTACTTCCCAACCGTGAGTCCCTCCCCCTCCCCCTTCCCTCCCGAGACAGGTCGGATCAATGCAAGATATAGATTATGGACTAACGTACGTTTCTATCGCAGCATTATGTTCGTATTTCATCCGTCCCTGATGTCATCCGTGTCTGGCGCGTCGGCCTCTGACCACCCCTACCTAGGTCCCCACCGTTTTCGAGAACTATGTAACAGATTGTCGGGTGGATGGACGGTCTGTCCAATTGGCCTTGTGGGATACCGCGGGACAGGAGGACTACGAGCGTCTGCGCCCGCTGGCCTATTCCAAAGCGCACGTCATCTTGATCGGCTTCGCCATCGACACCCCGGATTCGTTGGAGAATGTAAAGCATAAGGTCCGTTGTCCCTATTGCCCTTGTCCCATCCGTTCTCCGGCTGATTACTTCAATACAGTGGGCCGAAGAGGCAAACGAACGATGTCCAGGTGTGCCGATCATCATAGTGGGCTTGAAGAAAGATCTCCGGGACGATCCCATGGCGATCGAAGAGATGCGGAAGAAGTCACTACGTTTCGTCACGGCCAAGGAAGGTAACGACACCTCGACGTCGCTCGGCGCGAGGAAATACCTCGAGTGCTCGTCCTTGACCGGCGAGGGAGTCGACGACGTCTTCGAAGCCGCCACGCGGGCCGCCCTCCTCACGTTTGAAAAGCGGAAAAGCTCGTGCTGCATTGTCCTATGATGGATCCAAGTCGCATTGTAACTCCAACGACTTTCTCCCACCAGTCAGAGACACGCCTCCGCCCGGCCTTCAATAGATGTTGGGCCAGCCCATCACGACAACCCACGTGTCTATCGCTGGTGGGAACCTAACAAAAAAAAAGGGGGGACTGAAGAGACTGAAGTCGACGACGTTCTCGCCGTTGATCGATACTTGCATTATTGGGCGTTTGGGTAGGCTTTCTCGACCGACATCAGGTCATTTCTCTTCCTTGCGACGTTGCGTCTGTATATGGTACGAAAACACGTCTTATTCGATTCTCTCTCTTATCTTATCTTTTGGGCGGAAATACGCTCCCCCATAACGGTCATTCTCTTCGATACGCACGCGTTGCAGTCCGAATTCTCTCCTTGATGATTTCTCCGATCTATCGGGCGTTATTATACCAACTGTCATGATACTCTCATTTCGCCATTTCATTTCATTCTATGTTTGTCTTTGACTTTGATTTACGCACATTCTTTATCGTCTAGCGCGTTTTTTCTTTTTTTTCTTTGTTTTCTTTGACTTGTTTGAAGCAATCGTTGCAATCGTTGCAATACATTCATACGTTCGATCAGTGTGTTTATATCAATCTTTACTACTTTACTTACTTTACTTTGACCTATCATTTCATCATTCTCGTATTGAGCTACAGATATAGTAGGGATGTAGATGAGTACCAGTCCATGAGCCAGATATGATAAACAGACAAGTACAATAAATTATAGTACACAGCAAAAAGAAAGACCCAGCCAGAACACTGTCCAACAGACAATAAGATACCCTATCTATAGACACACTCACTCACCCCACCCACCCCAAAAACAATACATCAATCGGATATAGAAAACTTAAGAAAAAAGAAAGATCACCTCCTCTCGGGCCTCACCCACCCATGATTCCACCCCTCCTGCGCCGGCGTCTCTGTCTGCAACCGCCCATACTCAATGGGGAACATATCGCGGAACACGCCCCGCTTGTTCATCGACTTGCGGAACAGCCGGCCGCCATCGCCGGCGCCCGTGCGCAGCTCCTCGCACGCGGCGTTCATCGCGTGCCACTGGCGCTCGAGTTCCAGCGTCTGCGTGCGGCGCTGCTGGTTCTGGAAGAGTTGCCAGGCGCGGTGGATCGTCCAGTGGCGGAGGTAGCGGGTTCGGGAGAAGCGGAGGGGGCGGGGCGTGAGGGGGTGGTGGAGGAAGTAGCGGATTAGGGCTGGTTTTCTTGAATTAGTATTTTTCATTTGGGTGGGTTGTCTTTTGTGGTGTTGTGATGGGAGGGTGGATGAATTGGAATTGCTTTTTTCTTTTTTTTTTTTTTTCTGTCCATGTGTTTGGATTGAATTCATGGGTTGATGATGGATAATGGGAATGAACCAAAGGTAAAGAGATGAAAAAGGGAGAACATACTAATCCTCCGATCAGTCTTCAACCCCCCCTTCCTCTTCAACAAAGCATTGGTACTCGAAAACGTCCGCGCCGCAGCCGGCTGCGCAGCAGCGGTGACAGGCCCGGGGACGATAGCCGGACGGGCCAAGGTTTGCGAGATGGGAATCCTGAAGACGTTCGCCAGGGAGGCGAGGACGGGCGAGAGGGGTCGCATTGTGTGGTTTGGTTTGATTGGAGGTGGTTGATGGATACCGGCGTAGTTGGTTTAGTAGCTGGAGTCGAGAAGGTTGGTGGTGGTCGGGACGAGGGCAGATTTGGTTTTGCCGCGCGTTTAGAAGGCGGGCGGCTGAGGTTGGTTTAGCGTGGTTCACGGGCATGTACATATCTGGTGGAGGTATGGATACCGATTCACGACGCATGAAGATAATTGTTATAGATTTACTAAATTGTTTTTTGCCCTTTACATGGCCCGTTGATTTCCGGATCGTGTTGATTACAGAGTGACATTCTAGTCAGAGTTGCGATTACCCAATAAAACAACAAAGAAAAAAGGAACGCTCGGAACTACCTATCAATAGCACATTATAGAGGGGGGCACAAACAGAGCTAGAATAAAACAAAGAGGGGGGAAATAAACGTGGGAAAGGTTCACAACGCCGGGAATGCACCATCATACCGATTATCATCAAGGAGCATGCTGCTTGCCAGGAAGTCACCGCTTACCGCCGACAGACCCTCGCTTCGCCCGATCGTAATTCAACACTTTTCGTCGTCGGTGGGTCTGCGCTAACTTCCATCGACAGTACAAGACCAGTGCATCTTTCAGCAGGACGAAGACACAACCACCCACAACGCTGCGGCCCCAGCGTGTCTGCAAGAGACCCGAACGACTGCGCTCCAGGGTCGATGCCGCCGTCCATGACTTGGGTAAGACGTATTTGAGCAATCCGCCCATGGAGGCCGAGATGGCTGGGAATGCGAGAGCGCCCAGGATGATGTCGGCGAGGCTGCCCGTGTCGTAGACCATATCCTCGCGTCGTCCAAGCCCCATGTTCTGGCCAACGCCTAGCTGGTTCTGCGCGCCCTGTCCGTTGTCCGCGCCCAGCCCGAGCGCCTCCTGCGGGTTGTCGTTATCTTCGTTCCCCATGCCCATTTGTAGTTCCAGGTCAATCTCCATCAGTATCTGACCGTTGCCGACCTCCCCGCGGGCGTCGGGCTCCGGGTGTTCCGGCGGCGCGTTGTCGTCGAATTCGTTGACGTCCGACTGGCGGGGCTGGACCTCGGCGATCCACTTGCGCTCCAGTTGCCCGAACAGTCGGTCGTAGAGGGCGCCGTAGAAACTCTTCACGTACGGCAATGCCGCGAAGGTCATCGTCGCCGAGGGCGGCCAGAGCTCCATGTCGGGCTCCTGACCCGGATTGTGCGTCGCGAAGAACAGCACCGGGATGGCGGGGAGGAGGCCCTCGGCGTAGCGAGTGCGCGAGAAGATCAACGCCATGGGGATCAACGGCAGGCCGAGATTGAGTCCCGAATTCCACGTGCCCTCTGCCGTCTCTTCCAGGACGTGTCGGGCGTCCTCCGTCCCGAAGATCAGATACATCGAGTATACCCCGTGGGCGCAACACCCCGCCCACACCGTGCCCGCCGCGGTGAAGAGCAGCCCCGGCAGGACTAATCGGCTAGCGACCCCTTCCACCAACCGCACGACGTCCACGATATAACTGCGGGGCCGGGAGACCACGATCTCGGACTTGCACTGCGGACACACCATCTTCGCACTGTGACCGTTGCGCTTGCGGGAGCGGGGGTTCTCCAGATCAGCCAGCCAGTCGAGGAGACACGCTTCGTGGGCCGTCAGGGCGCACGGGCAGGGCGACCGCCAGTCCTGGTTCAGAGGCGAGTCTTCCGTCTCGTCGGTATAACAGATCCAGCATTTTCGAGGCTCGTCGACGGTGGTTAAGCTGGCGGCCGGGGGCTTGCCGCTGGCCAGGTTATCTTCGCTCGAAGGGTGTTTGTTGAGGAATACAGTCTCGTGATCCTCGAGGGATCCTGTCGGTGGTGCACTACTCGACTCCGATCTCGGTACTGCGTCATCGCGGGTGCTCGATCGCGGGCTTTCGGCCGTTCGCGGGCGACCCGTTGTCGCCGAATATCCTGGCACCGAGGCCATGGTGTACGGATCGAACGAAGAGGATACGACTGGGATAAAGCTGGGAGGCGAAAATGGGAATGCGTTAGATGTCAGATAACCGAGCGCAACATCCTGCGGGGCAAGCTAGCGATAGAGATAGCCCGTGAAGACCCTAGACGTAATGGTCCCGGGAAATATGAAATGGTCAACGATCCAAACCAAGAAAGGGATAAGGATGGGCGTTGGATGGGGGAGAGTTGAAAAAGAGCAGAGGAAGCCCGGGAAATGGATGAAAGAAAGAGCAGTAACTTTCTTGCAGGCAGGATTGATTACCTTAGGCTCTTTCTCACCACCAACCAGATCAAGTCGGAAACGGACCGCGGCTTTTGGAGGTGCGAAAATGAATCGCGACCAATAGAACGCCGGATTCGCCTCGGACGTCAGTCAGGTGCCGCTCACGTG
This sequence comes from Aspergillus candidus, assembly GCF_002847045.1. Classification (NCBI taxonomy): domain Eukaryota; kingdom Fungi; phylum Ascomycota; class Eurotiomycetes; order Eurotiales; family Aspergillaceae; genus Aspergillus; species Aspergillus candidus. The sequence continues at coordinate 75,309 of NW_020194087.1, read as the reverse complement.
AGTGGCTGCGGGGCACGAACGCTTGGCCTTTCCAATGGGGGCGATAGGGCTGATGCAATACTGGGGGAATATCGTGGAATGTATCTACTAATTCCAGACTATGATGGATTGCAGGCCATGATCGACAATTGATGCAACGGAAGTATGAAGGGAAAACACGTCCTCAAATGTACATTGTACAAGATCCTGAAATAATGCCAAGCTAGACCAAAAGGTAAGACTTATGTACAAGCAAATTGTTCTCCTAGGAACCATTGCAGAAGTTGGTCATCACGCTAGACAGGAACATCCGCGGTGCAAGAGCAACAGTAGGGAGATTGGCAATGATACCACCAATGCCACTGGAACCGGCAATGCATTCCCAGCGTGTAAATGAAAATATAAGACAGAAGAAAAGAAATTTAGAAAAAAAAAAAACAAAGCCGTGGTTATATTATTACTTTTTCGTCCTTTCTTTCGAATCGTCGCCCCACACGGTTGGAGTTCGGCGTTATTTCCCCCCCCCACAAGTAGGGGCGGTTGCATGTCAGTGTGGGTACATATGGGCACCAGATCAGCGTTTTGAGAACCGGCCAGAAACGCCATGGATATCAACGGGTAAAAAAGTCCGGGGAAAGGGCACTTTTGTGACTACAAAATCATCGGTACAGCGACAGGGGGTCGGTCATCAGGGATGCAGGCGAATAGGGAGGAGGGTGTGGGTGGAGACGGAGTTTAGAATTTCACGTTGCGGCTCCTCATCAGGGCTTTCCGCTCTTGCTCCTTGGCTAAAAGTTGAAATGATTTAGCACGTTGTCCAACAGGGTTAAGGGGGGAGAGGGGGCATCAACTATACCTTCATCGTACACGAGGAACTCGTGCAGAGCGCTGCCGGAGGGCACCATGGGCAGCACGGGGACCTTGCGGTCCGTGAAGACCTCGAGCAGGGCCGGGCCATCGCTCTCGATCAGCCACTTCAGCTTCTCCTCGATCTCGGAGGGCTTGGTGCAGCGGTCGGCCTGGACGCCCATGGACTGGGCCAGAGGCACGAAATCGGGGTTCTTCTGGTGCGTGTGCGCATAACGGTCTTCGTAGAACAGATTCTGCCACTGCGTCACCATGCCCTGCTCCTCGTTGTTCAGCAGCAGCACCTTGACGCCGATGTTGAACTGGGCCGCCGTCGACAGCTCGGTCAGGGTCATGTTGAAGGACGCGTCACCGTCGATGTCGATGACCAGAGCATCCGGGCGCGCCACCTTGGCACCGATGGCGGCGGGGAGACCGTAGCCCATCGTACCCAGACCACCGGAGGTGATCATGGTGCGGGGGTGGCGCCAGCGGAAGTGCTGGGCCGCCCACATCTGATGCTGGCCGACACCGGTCGAGACCACGGTGCGGTCCTTGATATGCGCCGTGAGGTCACTGAGCTTCTCGATCAGGTACTGGGGCTTGATGGGACCGTTGGGGTCCTGGGGTTCGTAAAGGGAGAAGGGGAAGCGCGACTTCCAGTGGTTGATCTGGTCAAACCACTCCGGACGCTCGGGCACGGTCTTGATGTGCGGAAGCAGGAGGCGGATGTTGTCGGCGCAATCGCCCTCCACGGCCTCGTTGGCCTGGACCACCTTGTTGATGTTCTTGGGCATGATCTCGAAGTGAACGATACCACCGCGGCCTTCGGAGGCGGCCAGCTTCGCCTGGGGGGCGAACTTGGAGATGTTACCCGTCACGCGATCGTCGAACCGGGCACCGATGGCGATGATCAGATCGGCCTCCTGCATGGCCATGTTGGCATAGGCGGACCCGTGCATACCGAGCATGTGCAAGGCCTTCGGGTCGAGTTCGTCGTATCCACCCAGACCCTGCAGGGTCGTCGTGACGGGGATGCACGCCTTGTCGGCCAGTTCCTTCAGGATCTGGGGGCCACCGGGGCCGGCGAGCAGACCTTGGCCCACGTACAGGATGGGCTTCTTGGAGACGTTCACCAGGCGGGCGACACGGTCAATGGCGCCTTGGAGCTGCTTCTGGCCCAGCTCGCGAGCCGCCAGGGTCGCAGCGCTCGGCAGGGAGGGGATGGTGCTGTTCATCGGGATGGGCTTGCGGAGGATGCCGGCGGTGACATCCTTGGGCAGATCGACCAGCACGGGGCCGGGGCGGCCAGAGGTGGCGATCTCGAAGGCCTCATGGATGCGGCGGGGGAGCTCGGCCACGGACTTGACCATGACATTCCACTTGGTGCACGCGCGGGAGATTCCGATCACGTCGGCCTCCTGGAAGGAATCGGTACCGATCAGGCCGGTGGGGACCTGACCACAGAAGACCACCATGGGGGTACCATCGGACAGGGCATCTTGCATCGGGGTGATCACGTTGGTCGCACCGGGGCCGGAGGTAACGAGGACGACACCGGGCAATCCCGAGGCGCGGGCGTAACCCTCCGCCATGTGGCCGGCGCCCTGCTCGTGGCGGGGAAGGACGAAGTCAAAGTGCTTGGAGTTGTAAATGGCATCGAACACGGGGAGGATAGCGCCACCGGGGTAACCGACTACCGATTTGTTAATCTCGTTGAGTCCGCCAGCAAGGACGGAGGGAACCTGAACAGAGATGACTCACAGACATGCTTCACGCCAAGTCTCAGCATCATTTCGTGGAAGATCTCTCCGCCACTCAGGCCAACGAATCTATATGCCAGACCGGTTAATATCCATCCACCTTCCCGCGCCATCAATTCCACCGGGGCGGGAGCACATACGAGTCGTCCAACTCGGGAACATTGCGGGATTGCAACGGCGAGACCTCATTCCGGTGAGGTTCCTGGTTGAAGGCCGGGCTGGGAACGGGCCTGGACTCCCTGGGCGATAAAAATTCCACCATTAGCTCACTCCATTGTCTGATCGATTTCCAGAGCCATTGGAAGCCTTACGTGGCAGCGGCTGTTGCGGTGCTTTTGCTTCGTTTCTGAGTAGCGAAGCGGTGGGGCGAATTGGCGGCCGCCATCGACGCCGAGGTGAAGACTCTCCTGCTGGAGGTCATATACCTCTGATATTGCAGGGCGCGCATGGCGCTCTTCGATGGTCTTAAAGGCATCATCTTCGCGGCGGATGATTGCCAGGCCAAGAAAAGGAAACGTTGGGGGGAGAGAGGAAAAGGAGAGGAGAGAAGTGGCGGAAGAGTTGAAGGATGAAGAATCACAACGGCGAAAAAATACCTCCCGCTGGATCTCCTTCAGGCCGGGAGTAAAAAGACTCAAAACTGGGTCGGGGGAAGAGTCTCCACTTGGACCCAAAGGGGTTTAGTCGGGTCCGACTCAGATAATCTCGACGCCGTGATTGGCCAGGACTGCCCAGCGCCTCCGGTCATCGGCCTCTCGGGGCCTCACTTGATTGGCAGGGGCCTGAGGCAGCGAGTGGCCGCATCCTCGGCGGTCGCTCGTGACAGCAGAACATATTGATTCATGGTCATTGGAATGAGAAGCTTAAGGTACTAATATAGGTACCTATATTAGCGGAAATATACTTCGGGATGCAAGGAATCTCCCCATGTCAGGGATTGCATTGCAACCCGTCGGACGATCTTGTCTAGACCATCAGCCTGCATCAAAAGAAAGCATGACATTACATACCGCCGAGGCATCTCCCCAGATGCCCGGAATGTGTCAGTTCACATTCCTGTGACTGATTTAGAATCTACCCCATTCATGATTTTCTTCTTCTACAATTTTCTACAATTAAACACCATCGACAGCTCTCTCTCAAGGTCACCTCGGATGAAAAATTAAAGCCCCCTGGTCAAGGCATGGTCGTGTGAGTCACGGTCTTTGAATCAACAGCCTCTCCGATCCCGGAGCCGGTTTGCCAACCAATACTGAAAATCAAGTCTTGCAGTTGGCGCCTCGAATTCGAATCTCATCTGAACAAGCTCTTACTCCAATGGTGTCTACTCCATTACTTACGTCCTCTCCATGCCAATCCCATCATCCTGGATGGTGGAGGGTTGATCACGCATGACACTGATCGGGACCCACTGTCCAGCGATGGTCTGACTGCCCCGAGTAACTTAGTTACTCCGGAGGATATGGATACTCTGTCCTTATATTCAGTCTAGGTAGGCGGCGTCAAAAAAGTTTCCATACTTACGACAATGTCATTGAAGGGGGAGATGGTATTGCTTGACAGCGTTCCAGTTGATACAGGGTCACCATACAGTCAGTGGGTCGACAAATATAGACGGACAACAGATCTATCGGTCTTCATTCAGATCTGGATCACCATATCAGGGTGTTGACTATACGATTTTCTAATAAGTGGTCTACCAGTGCAAGTCATGGAGAAGTAGATCGATCGTGGATTAGCCATTGATACAGTCGAGTTGATGGTTCTGGCTTCGGTTAAATTGTTCCCAATTTAGCCAGGAATGCTGGAGACCGCGTGCATCCATCTTTCTTCTTTTCTTTACATTTCATGTCATCTCATTTATGTCACTTTGCTGTTGATTTGTTAATTCTCATGATGTTGTTATTGTTATAGGATTATTTTTGTTCATTTGTGTTCTCTGTCAATTCCCCATTCCCCATATCATCAATCCTATTGTTGGGGACTATAAACTCTCGGCCCGGTTGAGCTGGGGAAACTCGGAGTCCCGGTGAACAAAGACAGGGAGAATGCGGGATTGATTCAGGCCAGGGCATTTCCACGCCGAAACGGGGCTGTCCGTCGGTGCCGAGCGCACCTGAGTGGTCATCCCGCCTGGTGGTGCGGAGCAGTCACTGCAACACTGTACTCCGTCCGACATGCTACCACCCCACCTTTTACTCAATCTCATCCTCCTTGAGTTTTATTGCCTGTCTCTTTCTTTCTTTCTTGGTTCTTGGGGACTCTCACTACCTTCTTTTCTTTCATCCCATCCGTTTCTTCTCACTCCATCTCATTCCTATCTTTTACTCTCCCCAACTCCCCAACTCCCCATACTGTGTCTGATTACCCCGCCATGACTGCCCCGCAGGAACTCGTGCCCCAGACCGAATCGATCGCGGAGGTCTACGCGACCGATGACGCCTCGGCCACGTCCGCGGCCCCCGAACATGTCGCTCGATTCAATGGCCTGGTCTCCCAGTTTACCAAAGAGTATAGTCACCGCCCCGACTTTGTCGCGCGGAGTCCCGGCCGTGTGAACATCATCGGCGAGCACATCGACTACAACCTGTACGATGTCCTGCCCACCGCCGTGAGCGTCGACGTGATCATGGCTGTCAAGGTCGTCCCTTCGGTTGGCTCAGAGACCGTGGTCAAGATCGCCAACGTCAACCCCGACAAGTTCCCCACGCGCGAGTTCACCGTGCCCCGCGACACGGATATCGTGATCGACCCCAAGAAGCACGAGTGGGTGAACTACTTCCGCGCCGGCCTCCTGGGTGCATTGAAGTTCTTGCGCAAGCAGAATTCCGATGGCTCCTTCGTTCCCGCGAGCATGGAGGTGCTGGTGGACGGTAATGTGCCCCCCGGCGGTGGGATCTCCAGTAGCGCGGCGTTTGTGTGCTCGAGTGCGCTGGCGGTCATGAAGGCCAACAACCACAACGTGTCCAAGCAGGACTTGTTGGACCTGGCGGTGGTGTCGGAGCGTGCCGTGGGCGTGTACTCTGGCGGGTAAGTACCCAACCCTATTCATGCATACTCCAACTCAAATCATCGCTCACCCATCACAGCATGGACCAGGCCGCCTCCATCTTCTCCCGTCGCGGATACCTACTCTACACCCAGTTCTTCCCCACCTTCGCCGTCCAGCACGTCTCCATCCCCAAGGCCTCCGAGGAGATCACCTTCCTCATGGCCCAGAGTTTCGTCGCCTCCGACAAGGCCGTGACCGCCCCCCGCCACTACAACCTGCGCGTCGCCGAGTGCACGCTCGCCGCCGTGGTCCTCGCCGCGCACTTCGGCCTGACCCTCCCCAAGGACAACAGCTCCCTCGGCTACAGCCTGCGGAACTTCCACGAGGAGCTCATGCGCAAGGAAGGCCGCCTACAGGACCCACTGGAGTACCAGATCGACTCCGTCATCCAGGCCACGATGGAGCTCCTCCCCCAGGAGCAGGGCTACACGCGCGAAGAGATCGCCCAAAAGCTCAACATCACGGTCGCCGACCTCGAAGCCAAGTACCTGTCCTCCTTCCCCGTACAGGCCGACCGATTCCTCCTCCGCCAGCGCGCCCTGCACTGCTTCAAGGAGGCCCGCCGCGTGCTGGACTTCAAAGCCTGCCTGGCCAACGCGTCCACCCTCGACGAGAAGCGCATCCACTACCTGGGCCAGCTGCTCAACGAGTCCCAGCAGTCCTGCAGCGACGCCTACGACTGCAGCGCCCCCGAGATCGAAGACATCTGCTCCATTGCCCGCCGCGCAGGCACCTTGGGCAGTCGCCTGACGGGCGCCGGCTGGGGCGGCTGCACCGTCCACATGCTGCCGCAGTCGAAGGTCGAGGCTGTCACCAAGGCTCTCAAGGAGGAGTACTACCTGAAGAAGTTCCCCGATATCTCGGAGGAGAAGCTCGCACAGGCGATGGTCATCAGCAAGCCCTCGAACGGGTCGTTCTTGTATGTCTCCCTACTTCTAGTATATCTGAACCCTGACTAACGATCCGTTCCTTGTAGGATCTCGGGCGCCGCAATCACGCAAGTCGACGTTTGAACAAGAAACCCACGATGGAAAACCAAATTATCAAGAGCGAAGATGAGACCCTAGCAGATCTGCTACGCACCCTGTTTTGTTTATTTTAATGACTACCTACCAATTGAATGTACGCGGGCTTTGCCTATGTCAGCGTTGATTCTGTTTCATAACAGTAGATGTATTATCTAGAGTAGTGACTGTACGAACGCTTGATGGTTGAATGGGCGTGGTAGATTCATGTTATGCGTATAACAGTGTAGTTCATGGAAAATTACAGTTGGTTTTACATTAGAGGTTTGATTTGACGAGCAAGATTGTGTGCAGATGGAAGGTTCATGGGTATATAATTCCTAATGGGTTGGTCAAATGTCTTGTCCTGGATCTGAGACCGGACTGCCCTTTTGACCCTGGATCTATCTATACAATATGTACAGGTCGTATCCCAGGTGTTGCGTGTCAGACCCAGCCTAGTCATGAAAGTATTTCTGGCGGGTATTCGACTCCTTCCTGTCGGGTTGATAAAGCCCCTGGCTGGTATCCTGGCTGAAATGGCATTCAAGTGGCTTGGATCAGGCCTGTATATGTTATGGACCCGACATGATGGGCAGGTTGCACGGGTGCACCCGACAGTCTGGGGCGTCATATTCTCTTTTGCATCAAAAGCCCGTTGATTCCGTGCGCACACGACTCGTAGCGCGCGAGTACTGGGGCCGCTCGGGTGTTTGCTCTAGCGGTAGTCGAACAGAGACGCACTCAAGTCTTCTTCTTCGCAGCAGCCGACCTGGTAAAGAAATCGCTCATCTTCTTCATGCCGGACGTGTCAACCTTTTTCAGGTCCTTGACGCCGCGCGATACCGTGGCTTTCTTTTTCTTCTCTTCTTCCTCTTTGCGGCGCTTCGTCTCGGCCCGGGACTCGGCCGCGTCGTCGTCGTCGTCGGCGCTGCGCTTGCGGGTGAAATCTCCCGCTGACCGCGACGCGAGGGCCTCCTTGCGGAGACTGACTAATTGCTTGAGGTGTTCTTGCAGGGGATTGAAGTCTAGAGGGGTATCTGATGATCCTAGTAGCTCGTCGATCCTGGCGCAGAGGGCTTTGGGTAGGTAGGAGTCTTTCATGAAGGACAGGGCTGTTGAGAGGCGTAGGAGATGTGCCATGTTGTCGGGGGTGGAGCTATCAGGGAGTTGCTCGGTTGCCGGAGTTGATGGAGTGGTATCGGAGGGCGAGTCTGTGGCCGTCGTCGCAGACGGCGTGTCTTTGGGATCCTGCTCTTCTCCTCCTTCTCCGCCGTTGCGCGTTGACGCGGCATTAGTAGAGGCATCCTCCCGCTTGACGGACATCAACGGCGTAGCCAACGCTTGGCGGATGAAGCGCTCTTCCAGACTAGCCGGGAGTCCCTGGGCGACCATCCGTTCGGCCTTGACGATCAGCTCCTTGAGGAGCTTGGTCTCGTTAAACCGAAGCATCTTCTCATCCCCAGCCTCCACCGAGTCGCAAATAGCCTCTGCGCGACTCTCGAGCACGGGTCTGAAGAGATCGTTGTAAAACACCTGGCGGAGGTGCTTGGGGAGCTCGTCCTGCGAGTCGATGATGTCGTCCAAGGGCTGGAAGAGCCCCTTCGTCTGGGAAGACGAGGTGGGTGCCAGCAAGGGAATCACGAAGAACATCATGTCAATCGGTGTCGCGACCGCCAACTCCGCCGCTTTTGCGATCGTTCCTTTCGTCGTCTGTTCGGATTTCTGCGTGAATAGGAAACTCCGCGGCGCTTGTGGGGTCGATCGGATCACGGTGAACTCGTACATGCCCAATTTCGGGCAGAAAAAGTAGCGATTGAGTTCCGCTGTCCGCGGGTTGGGCAGCATGATAAACCGGGCATCGTCGCTGGCGGAGGATGGGAGAATGAAGGTTTTGCTGGGTGGTTCGGGAGGAGAGGTTGCCTGGGTCTGCGAAGGTTCGTCGGACTCCGTTTGTTTAGCGGGCGCAGTCGACCGTGTTCGCGGCATTTTGGGTCAATTAGAATTTCTTCGTAGTCTAATTGATGGATTGCAATTGCAGGGGGGCGGAGGTGACGGTGAGAGAGAAGAGAGATAGAGAGAGAGAGAGAGAGAGCGGAATGATCGACGCGTTCCGTTTCATTTCATTAACAACGCGACGCGCCGCTGCCCCAGGCCAATCAGTTTCCCGCTCGGTCTCTGTTGAACCTGCAAACGCTGTCTCGATTTCTGTGTACTTGCATGAGATCAACCTTGTTGAATCTGTGCAACTCGGTCCTGGTTGCTATGACCCCGACTTTTCCCTCCCTTGCTTCTCCATGATTTTATTATTGCGCTGGTGACACGACCGCTGGACCATCGACGGACACCGCGCCCAGATTCCATCTTTTCTTTCTCCGTCGGTCTTTCCCCGCGTCACTGGCCAATCGAGCATGGCAAGTCGGAGCGCAACACTAGCCCTATACGAAGTGGCATAATCGCCGAATACGGTTTCGAACTACGGAGGATTTGTATTACGGAGGATTTGTTCTAGGCGCGATCGGTCGCGATCCGCAACAGTGAGTACCGGACTGACCCTTCCGCGAACACACCTGTCCGATGACTGACGACTATGAACGTGGTTACAGTGTCCGGACCCTCGTGGCCACCACAGTCTCCGCGAGACGCCCTTCTGAGCTCCCCCAGCGGTCGCAAAAAGTACGAGGAAATGCAGCGCCGTCGCGAGACTCTTGGGTCGCCCTTGCGCAATTCAGCCACGACCCCCAATCTCCGGAACAAGGCGAGGCAACTCCTGAGTGATGGCGTGGAAAGTGGAGACGATGACGAGGAGGACGACGAGGAAACTCTCCAGCTCAAGCTGGCGGCCATCGAAGCGAAACTGAAGCTCAAGCGACTGCAGAAGGATCGCGACAGGCCAGGGACCCCCAGGTCTAGCGTGCCTGAGGATGGCAGCGCGCTGGCTAGACCAGAGTCGGCCTTTAGCTTTTCCCGGGCATCACTCCGTTCACCACAGCGTTCTTCACGAAACGATATTTCCCGAGAACCAGGCAATCGGCGATCGCCAGATCCAGTCCAGGTGCCTTTGTCGCCGACGAGACGACCGCCCCCGTCAGCAGACCCAGTGTCCCCGCGCAGGTATCTGCTTGGAATCGACAAAGGTCTAAGGGGCGGCGAGGTGTCTCTCAAGCGCCCACCGGCCTCCAGACTGGGATCCCGGCCAGCAAGCACGACCGGCAACCGCGGCGATTTCGTGTCCCACTCGGGCAATATCTTGGCCTCCATGACCGCAGGTGGGGACGCAAATCGCCCAAAGAGCTTCAGCGAACGGATGGCCGAAGGGAGGAACGTGGAGAAGGCAGAAAGGGCCCGGAGAGATCGTGCGGAGCGAGTCCAGGCGAGCAGGAGCTCTGCCTTTCAGTTTGATAAAGCGGAAGTGGAAGGGTTCAAAGCAACGGCCCAGGCGAGGGCTGGCTCCCCTGTGCGGTCACCGACGAGAAATCGACAGGCGGAGAGCTTCAGTCGCGATGATGTCCTGCGATCATACAACCAGATGAAACCCCCGACATTGAAAAGAAGTCACACCTCCCCGAGCATGCGCAAAGAAGACGAAGACACCAGGGAGCCGAGGTCTTACTTTCATCGACGAAGCAACAAGTCTGAGTCGGAAGCGCTACCGAGTCTTCCAAGCAGCTCGTCTGGGGAGTACGCCAATGGCAATGCAGTCGCCCCAGAGAAAGCACCGGACTCGTCGAAATTCGAACCATTCTCTGGGATACACCTTTCCAACCGCATCCTACCTCATTCTTTTCTCAACCGCACCCTCGCTGATAAAAAGGTCCTGAAGATCCCAGACCTTCTACGTACTATTAAAGGTCCCGCCTTCGAGCTCCCCGAGGAGATTGATACAGACTACGTCGTGTTTGGCATCGTCGCGTCGAAATCCGAACCCAAGGCAATCAAAGATAGGCGAAATAACTCAACCAAGGAGGCTGATACTTTCGACGACGGGTTGAATAACACCAGCAGGTATATGGTCATTACGCTCACTGATCTCAAATGGTCCATCGACTTGTTCCTTTTCGACACAGCTTTCCCGCGGTACTACCGAATCTCCGAGGGCATGCTCATTGCCATCCTAAACCCGACAATAATGCCACCCCCAAAACACAAGCTGGATACAAATAAATTTAGCCTCAACATCTCTTCATCGGATGACAAACTTCTCGAGGTGGGGAACGCGCAAGATATCGGGTTCTGCAAGGCCGTCAGAAAGGACGGTAAAACGTGCAGGTCGTGGGTGGACGGCCGCAAGACAGAGTTCTGCGACTTCCATCTTGACCTCCAAGTCCGTCGTACCCAATCCCAACGCATGGGCGTCAACAGTGGCCCCGGAATGTTCGGCCCAGGCGGACGCTCCGGTGCGCGGACCGGCTTCTTCGATGACGGAGGCAATGCCGGAGGAGGAAAGAGAGGATGGTCAGGAGGCCGCGGGGGCTATAAGAACGGGTTGAAGCCCGAAGGCCCCCAATATGACCGCATGTCCCAGTCTACATACTACGTCGCGCCAGCTCCCAAATTCCGCAACGGCGCCGGGCCGTCCTACATGCAGTCAGGCCAGTCCCCAGCCAGTCTTATCGACGCTGACCACGACGACCCGTTCATCGCCGCCGGCATGATGAGCCGGGGCCTCGAAAGCAAAGAGGAACGACGTCGCAAGAAACTCGCCGAGCAGAAGCGCGAACGCGAAATCACCCAGCGACTCGTGCAGTCCCGCGCAGGCGGCGTCGGCGCAGAATACCTCCGCGCCAAAAACGCCGAGAACATCTCATCATCAGCCCCACGCTCATCCCAGGAGAAGGCCGACCCGTCGTCGACCCAGGGCCAGGCAAACAAAGATCTACTGACAGGATTCCGCAAAGCTGGCACGGTGAAACTGAGTCCGTTGAAGCGCGCCCACGACGGCGACCGCCCGCATGGCAATAGCGGCGTCAAGAAGACCCGGTTTATTACTTCCAAGGGCATCAAAGAGGCTGGGAGAGACAGTCTTGGTGGAGTGTCTGATGCGACTGTCACGAAGAATAATTATGATGACGATGATGATGATGACGATGGGTTAGACATTATCTGACACTCACTCTTGTTTCTTTTATCAGGCGCGCTACTTGCCGTTGCGTTTCCATATCAATTATGCTCTCCCCCCCCCCGATACACACATACACATACCCTAGACGACGAAGTCAAATGATAATGACGAAAAAAACCATGGGATAGGACCAAAGATGATCATAGAATCAAGAAGAAGAAAAAGAGAAACTTCATTATCTCCTATTACTATCATTATGCTGTCACGACGAAGAACCCTGTATCCTTTTTCCATTTGACACATATATCGAAAGGCCACTTGTGGAAGTTAATTACACTGTCCTTGAACCGCTCGTCCGTTGATCCTTCGTTTTACTTCTTTGTACTAGACAACTGACCATCTGTGATCTTTTTTGCTTGTTTTCTTTTCTCTGGCTGCAGACCCGAGTCTATTGTACCTCCCTACATTAGGTAGAGCGCGATAGATACATATCTACCTGGATAGGTAGCTGGACGACTCGATTGGCCTTGAGTGGTACTCTTAGCTGGGCTGTGTATCATTCTAATTATCTTTATCATTCATCTTAATTATTCTTACTTCTCTCTTCCGTTTTCCTTGCTTTTACTTTCAGGCTGGGATCTACTTTTGTGTGTTGTTTTGCTCTCTTATTTATATATCTAGCTTAGCTTAGTGCTTCCACACACAGTAGATAACCTGCAATGTAACAAATGTAATGGTCTAGCAGGTAAGGGTGACAAGAACCGAAAGATAGAGAAAAAAAGGAAATGACATCGCAATTTCGTGTTCATTGGTATCTAACTATTCCTAAGCTATTTGATAAAAAAAGAATTAAAAAAAAAAGAAAAGAAGAAACGTGACAGCCTCTTACAGCCGTAGCAGCGACAGCGAGAGCAGACAATAGAAAGGAAATAAACAGACAAAAAGAGAGGAAAACTCCATCCGAAGACAATGCCTGCCTTGAAGCTAGTTGAATGCCAGTACCCGTCCAATTTCCCATACCCATGTCAACCGGCCCATAGCTGTTCGAGTCTGCGGGTCAAAAGCCCTGGAGAAGCAGAAGAAGAGGCTTGGGGTACGGTGAGTCCCACGCAAAGATAGATCGAACCACGTCAAACTCCAAGCGTAAGCATTCGAAACTGGTACCGAAGAGGATAAAAAGATAAACAGGAAAATGAAAGTAACGATGAAAATAACACATGAAAAAAAATTCGTCCAGTCTTGGGAAATGTCGGGTCGTCCGTATGTGTCAACGATGGAGAAAGAAAACAAAAATGCGCTCGCTGCTCCTCAATGACAGCAGATAGAGAGTCGTAAAGACAGTCGATTATGATGCAGCATGAGCCCGGGTGCTCCTCGTCTTCTTGGCCGCTGGCCCGATGGGACTGCCTGAGGACTCGGCGGCATCCCGCTTCTTGGCCTTGGAAGCTGCCACAGCGGGCGTGGACTTCTTCCGCAGCCAGCCATCGAAGGGACTGCCGCGCTTCTGCCCTGTCGTTGCGGTAGGCGTTTCGCCGCTTTCGAGGATGTCGCGTTTGCCCCGAGGACGTAGGGAACGGATTGTCGCGCCGGGAGATTCGGGGGTTTCAATGGTTGAGTCCAAGGTCGGGGTCTCCGCACGCTGAGGCATGTCTACATCCGCCACATGATCACTGCTGTCTGCATTCTCGTTGTCGGTAGCCACGGCGTGGTCTTCGATATCCGTAGCCGCCTCTTCCTCGTGGTCGTCGTGGGTTGCTGGTGGCATGCGATGCTTGGCCTTCCTCGGGAAGAGCACCCGCGGTTTGATCGACGAACGAGTCAGAGGGCGAATGTTAGCCACAACGGACGAATCAATGAGATCTGGGCGGGATGCTAGCAGGCCCAGATCGTCATCTTCTTCATCCTCTTCTTCGCTCTGGGGTTCTTCGTGGAACTTGCGGAAAGTCTTCTTGCCTCGGCTGCAGGGGACGTTAGTTCATGTATTGACGATAGGGAACACATTCCTGAAGAGTGACTTACAAAACATAGACCATGCCATCCTCACGATCGATGGCTTCGTCGACCTCTTTATCCCGCTTTCCACCATCTCTGCGCCTCGAAGAACGTGTGGTTGGCATGTTGGGTGCCGGTTTTTTGGAGAATGGATTGTCTTCGCTCTGAGCGACTTCAGGAATCCGGTCGCGGGAATCGGTGTAGATCTGGATCTGATTTCCGCTAGGGCCGCTCTCTTCAAAACTGTCCAAGGAGAAGCCTGTGTGTTTCTTTGCTTTCTTGCGACCGGTGCTGGAACTGGGGGGAAAGAGGGAGCGGGCAGTGGTTCCAACGTCTCCAACTGGCTTTTTCCTGGGGGTCTTGGCTGGTGTGGGAAGCATTCCCTCAGTCATTGTCGCTGTGTGTGGGTGAAGAAGACGCTGTGAATGAAGAGAGTCTGAGCTGAAGGGGTCTGTGTCAAGGCCAGAGGGACCGCCCAGTGAATAGGGAATGGTGGAAGAGTCATCACGGGCCAGCCGCTTCTTCCTGGGAGAGGTCTGAGCAGATTTGGGGGGCGACAGAGTCTCTGGCTCAGCATCGCTTTGTTTCTTTCCAGCCTTGAATTTCGATTGCGCGTGGGACGGAAAACTAGGCGGGGGAGTCGTGTTTCTGTCTCGCGATGTCCGTTGGCTTGCTAATCTGGCTGAATGTCGCGTCGAGTACGGCTCATACTGATCATATCCAGCACCGTGTCGTGGAGTTGGGGGGCATCGCAAGGTTGACGGCGACGGCGGCGGTGGTGTGGTCGCCATATTGAGTCGAGTATTGAACCCTTGATTTCAAAGATGCTGAACCCTTCACAATACCCAGTATTCTGGATACAATTAAACCACTGTTGTCTGAACTGAATCCTTCCAAAAAGCCTCCAGATCCAGGTGTTGTGGTTCGAGCAATCAGGCGAACGCCGAGCCAAGGGAGAGCAGGAAACGCGCGTGTGCACCAATCCGACCGAAGGGCGCCTAATCAAGAAACAAAAACTGATGAACAGAGTCAATAGATATCAAAGAAAGGTGGAATTCCAATCGAGCAGATAATCAAAGTCAATAAAACAATTGAATGACAGGGAAGTGGAATGATGGAGATTGATTGAAGATGGGGATAAGACGATAGTGGAGGAGAGGAAACACAAATGATGAGTTGGGCGGGCGATGAACAGCGGAATGCATAACGGCGCTAAGCCTGCACTATTCACCAGCCACGCCAATAATGCCCGACGCTAAAAGCGAGGGGGCTGCTCCAATTATACAGCAGGAATCAGACCCACCTCAATGTTCCTTTGATTCATCCATCATTGATCTTATCCACTCACACCACCAGATTCGACTCAATGCTAATTATATTCAACAACTAACTCTTCTTGTCTGACACCTAATCCCTCCATCGTCATCAGGCTGATCAGTCCCCACCATTGGGTGATTATTAGCACGTGTCTGGGGTAGTAGTGAATTTGTTTGTTTACTTGACTCTATCTCTCTCCATCCCACCAACCCCTCACCGATAATTGCTATTGTCCCCCACCATGGCGTTTCGCAGTACCGCGGAGGAAATGGAGAGGCTCCAGCTCTCCGATGAAGACACGGAGGATCTCTGGGACTCACCTTCAAAACGTGGAACCAAGAAACAGAATCGGACTCCCCCCGTCGAAGAAAGCACCACCCCCCCGCCCAAGACCTCCCACGACTCGGGGACTCTTTTTGACCGTCAAGAAGCGCGTGAGGCCGCGCTCCAGAACGAGTTGCGGAGTGTCCGCCATATCAATGAAGTCATTGAGGGCCTTCTGGGCAGCTTGGATTGCGCCAAGGGTAACATGGATGTATGGCAATTCAGATCCACTCCCAATGGGCAATCAAATGTCAGATGAACCCAAGTCCTTGCTAATTGTTATTTCGAATCAGACCGTTTCGCGTACCGTCGACTCTGCGTCGACATTACTCAATACATGGACCCGCATTTTATCACAAACCGAACATAATCAACGACTTATCCTCAACCCGAACTGGCAAGGCGCCGTCCAAGATGCAGCCGACATGGAGAGCGAGGAACTGGTTCGGCAGCAGGCCGCCGAACGACGGGAACGAGAACTCCAGCAGCAAAGGGAAGCCGTGGCCCGCAGAGCGCAGGAAGAAGAAAGGAGACGGGCGCAAGGGTCGACTGCCCGTGGTACGCGTGGCACTACCCGGGGGAGGGTCCCAAGCACCTTGGGACGAACCCCAAGCGTGTCTTACAAAGCTCCCGGCGCATCAAGAACCACAACGTCGTCGACAACCCGAGGTAGTACGACGACGACACGACGACCTGTCAGTGGTATTGCCCGGGGTTCTGGGGTTACGCGTGGTCGGGGCAGAGAGTAGGCGAATGCGAACTGGACCTAGGTGGAGCTTTTTTTCGTGTACAACTTTTACCATTTGATGATGTTTTATATGAGACCAAATGAAGATCTAAGCATGATACCCAAGCGATGACTTCTATTTACCCTACTTCACTCTATTTTCCATTGCTTTTCCTTGCCACTATAGTCAACTATCGTGTGAGTGTAAACAATTATCTCAGTTCGGGCGAGTTCTTGACGGACTGATAGTTAATGCCTGAGGCATCATAAGACAACGCGATAACCGATAAGGAGCAGCTCACCGTTCCGCCTCCGTCGCCGACTTACAGCCTCCGCGCCAACTCCGCGTCAAATGCTGCATATTCGCTCTTCGTGCCACTCCCACTACGCGCAATGAACTTCGCCCCCTACCAGGACGAGTCGCCCGAGGTTGAGCGGGCGTTCTCGCCAACGCTACCGGGCGCCAAGTCCCCCCCCAACGTCCGCTCGCCTCGCGGATCGCCCCCGGTCCCCGGTGTCGCATCGCCGGGCCACTTTGCGCCCCCGGGTCCCATCGCGACCAGCGGACTCGGAAACACAGGATTTGGGAACGACGTGGAGAGTGGACGATGGAATATGGGGGCTTTTGAGACGAGCCTGCCTATCCGGATGGATTACGAAGCTATGCTGGCATATTTGCTTCTGCCTCCGGCGGGTGGGGTGTTTCTTTTGCTGGTTGAACATAAGAGTGATTACGTGCGGTGTGTATAAGCTCTTCTTTTCGGGACAATGGAGACTTTGGAATGAATCGCGATGTGGGATGTGTGCATCGTGCTAACTTGTAGCAGCTTCCACGCATGGCAGTCGAGTATGCTCTTTACGGCTATCTTTGTAAGTCCCAGCGCACATTCGGTCCACATCGATCATTGCTAACTACGGCCAGATAATTCACCTGCTTTTCTCATGGTCGAGCTTCTTTTCTTGGCTCTTCTTCCTGTGCGATATCGCCCTGATCGGCTTTTTGAGCATGCGCGCATACCGTGACGGTAAGCCTCCTATATAATCAAGACACATCACATCAGCAGTACTAACCACCTCCAGTTGACACGCTCGAGCACTTCGAGGTCCCGATTTTCGGCCGTCTAGCGAACAACTTTGTCGACGATGAGTAGTCTAAGACATTTCGATTTGAACCGCGATGGAGATGTTGTCTTTATGCGATAGCTGTGTACTACCAACAGTTTTTGCAGCCTTATGCCGCTCTTCCAAGCTTTTGTCTAGGGGATTGATGATACCTTTGTACAGTGATGGCTTTGTGTATGCTTTGGAATATTTTTGTGTTTCCCCTCCCTTGTTTTTGACTGGGAGGTCCTCGATTGTCATTTTTATTTCTGAGCCAATGTGTCTATGTACCTGTTTTTGATTTCGGCCTGTGATATATGATATACCTTCGGTTACTACTTGTGTGAATACATGCATGCGATCAGTTACTGGTGACTAGTGCAGTAATCTATTATCAGTGATAGTGAATAACACTAGCCATGGCATCAGACAAGCAATGCTCTGCCAATCATGACAAGGAAATAATCCACATTTCGTGGTGCTCGGCATTGTCCATACCTAGACCTAGGTAATGTATAAGCTAATATCACTATACTATTTGTTTCCATCTTCTTTAAAACAAGTCACTGGGCGCATGGGGCATACTTCTACTGAAAGACAAACATTGAATCATTCTCCTCCTCCCAGATCCTCTCCATCAACAAGCAGAGCCTGGATATAGACAACAAGCAAACACCCCGTTCATCTGGCCTGTAAAAGCAACACATT
Source organism: Aspergillus candidus (assembly GCF_002847045.1). Taxonomy (NCBI): domain Eukaryota; kingdom Fungi; phylum Ascomycota; class Eurotiomycetes; order Eurotiales; family Aspergillaceae; genus Aspergillus; species Aspergillus candidus. The sequence goes on along the minus strand of NW_020194087.1, from coordinate 57,434 downwards.
CATCCATCTTCTATTTACTGTCATCAAATATCTTCATTATTTTACTATCATCTGCTCCTCCTCCAAGACTGGTGCAGTCTCGCTCTTCACTCCAAAAACGAGAGTAAGAAGGAAAAGAAGACAAGAGAACAACAATGTGTCCCGTCCAGCGCGTAAGCCAACCTCTGCAACCATATCAATAACCACATCCCACTAACCTGCAATAACGCAAAGAGACAGCAAGCCAAAGCCAAAACCCAAGTTACTTCAGCTCCAGCTCTAGCTCAATCTCCGGCCCGGACGCAGAGCCATTCCTCCACACCAGCCACCTCGTTCCTAGTCCTCGCGGAAGAGAACCACCCGCCCCTCAACGACACTACCTCCTCTCCTATCACACGCATCAGCGGAGACATGCACGCCCTTTTCACGCCCGTGAAGATATCTCTGCCCATCAGGACCAAGAAGCCCGTGGGTGGGAAGGAGGATCCAACAAAGGGCGAAGGGGGCCTTGCCACGGTGGGATACGATGCTTGTACGGGGCCGTATTGCGTGGAGGCGGATGAGCGCGGGCTGGCTTCGTCGGCGGGGTTCAAGTGTATGGTTGGTGGGTGTGGGCGTGTGGATTGATTGATCACTGGGCGTTGTCTGTGAAGTGGGTAGGAGGTGTTTTGGTGGAGTGGGGAGGTGATGTTGGGCTTTTTCTTCACTGTCGCAAAAGGTTGAAGTACCGAGGTTGACTACGAGGCAGTGAAGGGGGTTTTTTTTTGAAAAAAAAATTATCGTATTACTGGAGCTTCTGGAAAGATAGTCTTCGTCGTTGAAGAAAATATTAGGAGGGGATAAGACTATTTTGCCATTTAACGATGCTGTAGAGGGAGTACTATCAAGGCAATAGAGCATAAACGGTAACCATAAGGGGACATTCTTAAAGGGTAATAAGACATGGCTTCATAAACATGGCTTGCAAAATCAGCAAAATCAAGAATCAAGTGCAGCAAGATAAATAACTCAATGTACTCGAAACATTCAAAACCAAAACGTAGGGGGTCGTTGAAGAATTAAAGGGGTGAAGTGATGAGGTAGAACGCACGACTGGCTAGTATGAAGGGATGTACATATTAAGAAGTTGCAAAATCAAAGGCACAAGGGGTATCAGCTTCATGGACATCCCGCAGAGGAGATGTATAAACGTAGCCAGTTATCCATGAAGCGGGTGTGGGCGTTGTCGAAATCAAATGATTTGCAAATAGTTGCTCGGCACCAGTCCAGGTCGGCTTCGAGCGGTCGTAATTTCAGCTTCCCACCAGCCATCGTCCTGAAGTCGGATGACTGACAAAACCTCGCCCTTGGTGAAACCGAGCTCTTCGGGAATGGCGGCAGTATAGTTATACAAGGCCCGGGCTAAAGATACATGTCAGTAAATATGACTCCGTGTGAGACCCGGGGAAATCGGGGTTTCTTACCAAAGTGTAAAATGGGACGACCATCCCGACTGAATTGCTGGCCAGGGTCAGCAACAGCCATACTTCTGCTCTTGGACTGGCTTCTCTGGCTTCCACTATCGCCATAGTACGATGCTGGGCGGCCATCCCTTCGTGAACTATAGCTGTCGTAGCCACTTGCATATGGGTCAGCCGGTCCTGAAAGCTGGAGCTCCATGCCACCCGAGCTTGACGGGCGTGCCTGCTGCCTGAACTGTGGTTGGGGTGAAACGGCTCGTGGCATGGCGCTTGAGGATGGTCGGTTCGCGTAACGAGGCGAGTAGGCAGCATCGCTGGGCCGCTGTGGTGGCGTGGAGACAGTCGGAGAATGCTGGCTGTAGCGACTCTTCACACTGCTGGATTGGTAATGGCTGGGGCTGGGGCTGGGGCCCCGACTCGGGCCTCGACTGTGCTGGCTCATGCGAGTATCCACACGGGGGGCAACTTGGGGGCTGGCACTTCGTCGCGGGGCAGGAGATTTGGCACGGGGAACCTCCTGAGAGTGTACACTGGTCCTGCTAGCCATACTCGGAGAGTTCCCGGTTCCTCTGAACATATTCTGGGTCTGTCCGGTGTATTTCTGTGTCGTCTTGTGCATCTGCGCCGATGTAAAAGCGGGCTGTGGCGCACCAAGCCGTTTCACAGGCGGTTCGTTGTATGCCGGGGGTGGGGTAGCAATAGATGCATTGGCGTTGGTGGTGGAATTATTAGAAGAGGAGGCGGTGTTGCCATAATTGGAACCAGGACCTGGGGGCGCTGGACTAGCAATTCCGTGGTACCTATCGGCAGATACTCGACTGGCAGACTGCTTCCCGCCCCCTTTCAAGTCAGCAAGAGCACGCGCAATTGGATCAAGGTCGTCTCCCTTTCCGTCGCTCGCCTGCGACGCCTTCTTAGGAGAACTCCCGTCAGGGGAAGCAACGTCAAACACATTATTGCCGACATTGAGTTGGAAATTTGCTCTTGGATCGACAGGCTCTGGACTTCCGGACAAACGATTCTTTTGAGCAATAGATATAGGGCGCTGAGCTTGTTTGGGTTGCGGTGCTTTGATCGGACTGGTCTGCTTGGAGGACGAGTCCCAGGTGTTGCGAGAGGAAGAACCAGAATTACGGTCCTTGTCATGTCGACTCTTGCGTCGGAAGGGGCTATTACTAAAGAACGTGCTCCGTTTCTTCTGGACCTGCGTGTCTTGTGCAGATCCTCGAAGAGCAGCACTATTGGTGGGTTTGGTTGGAGATTGCCTCGCACTGGGAGGCTCTTGGCTAGACACAGATGCAGGGTTGGACACCTCACTCTGCGAGTCTCTACTAGATGGCCTGTATGCACTGTTCGTGCCTGAACTGCGCTCAGAGGGAGGCCCCGTTCGGCAGAACATAGTCATTCCATCTGTCGGGTACGCATTGTGGGGCACTGCCGAAATTTCCCCATGCTGATTCGGGTCATAGTTCGGTGGAGGGTGGCCGCCTCGGCGTAGGTCCAGCGGTGCAGGTTGCTGCATCGCAGACTGCTGCATCGTAGGCTCTGCCCTCGCGGGCTGTTGTCTCGCAGGTTGTTGCATTATAGGTTGTTGTCTCGCAGGCTGCTGCATCGTGGGTTGTTGCACTGTAGGTTGCTGCATTGCAGGCTGCTGCATCGGAGCTTGCTGAATTGCAGGCGGTTGCCTAGGGGGCTGTTGCATGGCAGTCGGCTCCCTATTCAGGGTATCCTTCGGCGATTCAGAGTTATTAATCACCGCTGGATCAGGCTGGGGATCATGATGTGATTCGTAGGTCGATGGCTGCGGAGAAGAACTGCGGAAAGCTGGGTTGATCGTACGCTGGAATTGAGCCACGGAGTAGCCGTCCTCCTCGGATGCTTCTGAACTCGTGTCATTCACATCCCCACGGCAGAAATTGATGAACCTCGGGGGGTCGGGGATGTCCTGTCCGGTTCCCCTTTCCTTGATGAAATACATGATGTCTTTCTCTACCTCACAGTTCTCCAATGAGAGCCGAATTTTCTCGCAGGACTGGCGAGTGGTCAGCAACAAGATTTTTGCGGTGGAAGATTGGAGACTTACGGCATCGTCACTGACGCAGACCGTTGATGCGATGTTGGCATATGTCCAAAGGCTACTCTTAGTGAAGTCAATTCTCTCTTCCTCCAAGTCTTGGAATTTCTGTTTTCCGTCAGCATTTTGGGTTCTCGCCAATGCATTACTGACAGGCCCGGACTCACATCGCACGCAGCTTTCCATTCCTTATTCCAACGAACTGTGGTTTCTTCGAGAATCTTGACAGCGGCCTCGTATTCGTTGCTGCTAGAAGCAAGCTGTATCTGGGTTTTTTCGAGCTTTGCTTTGTTTTTGCGCTCCTCGTGGCCCATAACCATGTGCCCCTGTGCCAGGTAGCCCTTGATTCTCAAACAGTCCTGTTCAAATCGATCCCTTGTCTGGATTTTGTCAAAATGGCTCCTCTTCGATTGAATAAAAATCCGCCTTACCTTATTGACCACCTGGGTCTGCTGCACCTTATTCTTGTGAAGACGCTCGATTCCATTTTGAATGATTTTCCTTCTCTCTTTTGAACCTCCAGCAAATGCAACCAATGGCTCTTCTAGCTCCCTCCTCATTTGTCCTGCAATGGCTGCATGTGCTTTGGCAATGCCCTCCGTCTCGCCACGGACCGTATCGAATGAAGAGCGCAGTGAGCCCGTCTCGTTTACCCCAAGAGATTTCCGACAAAGGGCCATGAGCTTTCGTGCATATTCATCTTCAATGGCAGCCCGAACTATATTCCAGTCAGATTTGTCTGCCAGGGTTGACTAGTAGTTTGGATGACAACGACGCACTGTTGTAGAAAGTTTTTAGCTCGTCGCACGAGGACTTCGCACTATGCATCCGCTCCAGCATAGGCACAAAGCCAGCGTCGTCTTTGCCCCAGAAGTTGTTGGCAACTAAGTTGGCAAAGTTAGTTATCCTGTGCAGCTCATGCAATAAATATCCGGAAAATAGCACGTACAGGACATGGAGACCGTGGGTCCCTCCGCCACTGTTCCCGGCATTTTGTATGTTATATGCTGAAGATTGTTATGAGCTTCGGCCAGCCTTTGCTCATATGATTACGATATAGACTGATGGAAGGAAGAGCAAAAGAACAGCAAATGCAGTGAGATCTGCTCAAAAATGATTAACATAAGAAGAAGTTTGAGACTTCCTGGTGATAAGCTGTAGAACAGGGAGCCAATACTCCAATGTGTCCCACGCAGTCAAGACAAAACCCTCGAGTTGCAAACAAGAGAAGTAAATAAGATAAGTAAAAAGAGCAGGAAGATCGCTCAAGATGAATGGATCTGGGTGGAGTAGCCAGCCCAAGGTAAGCTTGGATCTGGAATGAACAGGTCGTTGATGTTTACAGCGGCGCGTTTCTCGGGGCAACGGTGGGCGCATCACCGATGCCAAGTCATGCCGCCCACCATCCCCAAACACGACAGCTGGACTCGTGCCTTGGATCTGCGTGGCCAGTCTAGTTGTGCAATTACCCGTCTGGTTTTATTCCTTCTTTGGAGGCTTTGATCTGTAGACTAGCGCTGGATGGTCCCCCACTTCGATTCGAGCGCTTCGAAACCAGTTCATACCAGATTGGACCCTGTGATATTGTTTCTCACGTAGTTTGCAATCACAATGATATCATCCACTGCCCTTCTCTTTTCTCCTCAAACCACTTCCTTATTCCGAAACTATGCATCATTTGAGAGGTGTTTTCTGTGGATCATCTTAGAGCGAACAACAATGTTGAGCTATCGATGGCCCAGCTTTGGGAGGATGTCGTCGCTGTTGACGCAATAAAGACCTACTAGTGAGTATAGTTGCATCCACGAGGTCAATTGCAACGACAGGAGTCAGGAACATAGCCCATGAATATGTCTTAACCCCCTTACTGGTCGGTCTGAATCATCCCAGCGACAACATGGGATGAATTCCAGGCAGTCTTCCCCCCCGAGTAATCAAACCAAACCATGAGATGGGAGAGTTGACTAATACATTATCTAATCACAATCCCGGTCGAGTGTATCACGTGAAACTGCCCGAAGCAGCCCGTCAAAGGCAGAGGAAAAAGCCGGGACTGATTCCATGTACTGGTAATTGTGCCATTTGTGTCGAAGGCCTAGAATCGTTTTGTTGTAATATAGACCTTTTTTCCCAAAAGTACATTGTAGCCGGATGATTATAATATCACCAAGATTTATGTTTCCTGGAGCAAGTTATAAGCCCTAAAGTAGAGGAAAGAGAGAGCTGTGGACGAAGGTAGCTAGTGTAGTTGGTACCTCAGGCATCCGGGCTCCACCTAACCCGTCCACTACTAACTCTCCCTCAACTTCGCTTTCACACTTCCCATCCTGTGCCACGAAGCAATACTCGTTTTCATTGTCATCCATCTCTCGCTCTGCCACCGCAAAGCCCATCATTTTTCCAAAATAAATCAATTCAGCTGTCTTATTGAGGTCTTGATTTTGGTTTACAGTCGTCACAGAAAAAAAATTTGTCGCTCGCCTTCAGATCAAATGATCGCGTCTCCTAGATGACCTTCCCTCCCCCTCCTCCTTCCTCCCAATCGTCGATTGCTTCTGGCACCGATAAATCTTCTTCGACCAGACCTGGAAGGTCACAGCAATCAGCTTGGGGTTCGTCCGCGTCCCAGTCGAGCGTCCGCCGTGGGTTGACTCCGCTTGCGACCAACAACCTCGCGTCATCGTCCATCCTTTCTTCGCGAGGGCCACCCCAGTCCAGTAGTCCTGGTCCCGGTGGCTCGACGGCATCTCCTTTGACCTCGTCCTTCTCTGCCGTTCTGAGTTCCGCACGGAGTCACCCCGCCGGCCGGAACGCACCCTCGCCAGCCTCCACACCGTCGCCTTTCACCTCCTTCCAATCTGGCTCGCAACAGCATCAGCAGCAATCCAGCCAATCTCTCTCTTCCCCCAAGTTTCGCGCCCATACCCCATCGGCAGGGTCACATCTGGCTTCCGCAGCGAGTTCAGCGGGCGGTGGAGGCACCGGGGGAGGCGGAGGTGGGACGGGATCTTCCAGAGGCGCTACCTTTTCTCCGTTACTATCAACCGTGAATTCGCCCACGGGCTTTCCTTCCGACAAGCCGGGCTCTGCAGCCTCTGGCGCCGCAGCTCACGCAAGCCAGTCATCTTTGACAAAGATATCGATCGCTCAGGTGTTCCTTCTTCTGGACTCAATCACCGAGAAAGAGGGGCGAGAAAAGTGGGAGACAAAAGCCGCTCAGATTCACAAGGTAGGGCCATCTCTCTCCTCCCCCCCTTCCTCACTTCTACCACGGCGACCCTTTTAACATTTTGCAGCTGGTCGAGTCCAACGGCATGGAAGTGTTTTCCAAGTATTTCCGACGCCTCTTAACGGGCAATGCCCCGCAGATTTTCCCAGGAGTCAACAAGTCGGTCGAAAATGCCGGGAACTACCCTCTCCTAGTCCAGGAGATACAAAAGGTGCCTCAGGATATAGAACAGTCCCAGAAGATTGCGGAGACTGTCGATACCTCGGAGGGCGACATTTTCCGCGACTTCGATCTGTCGACGTTCTTGGACCACTTCAAGTTGGATCCCTTGGTGAAAGTCGCTCTTGCACTAGCCTTTAAGACCGCTAACAAATCGGATTTGCGTGCAAAAGGTGAGCATCTCTTCGACAGGTTATTCTCGATTAACTTTGTTTCCTGACGGATTTTGTTTCCATAGCCGATGCGATCTTGTCGAACTCAACCACTCCATTCCTACAAAGCCTGGCACACCCGTCGGATGTAGCCAAGGATTTCAAGGATTCCTTCATCGCATTCACGATCGAACGCTTCATCCTTTACCCCCCTCGCAACTTCAGCGACGACGTGAAAGCTAAGCTGGTGTATGCGGCTAATGTACGCTACCAAAAACTGGGAGTAGACGTACCATTCGAAATTGCGGCGGCATTGCAGATGTTTAATTTTCTCAGTCCGAGATACACGCTCGTCCGTCAGCTCCACTCCAGAGGGCCAAAAGCAACGTCGAGTGTCGACGCCGTGAACGATACTATCAATGCGTCCGGCTCTGAATGCTGGGGGGAGGAACATATAGCCAGTGCATTATTGTTCCTGATACTCTCTCAGTACTCGCAAGATTTCTCCCTGGAGACCTTCCTGGAGGCTGTCCAGTCGCACTATGGCGACAGCCGCATTAGCTGGCCGCTTGTTTTCAGAAACTTTGATCGCGAGGGTCTGAGGCTGGATGCCAAGCAGTTCCTTAAATTGTACACTGCCTTGGCCACTGTTGCGGCAGCAGACTCCAGTCTAGATATCCAGAAGCTTTGGGGTGGTGACTGGGAGCATCGTGACACCCAGCTGTCTTTCTTGACCGCTTTCATCGTCTCGCGGACAGATGTGTCGCAGATCCCTAATCTTCGAGCTACATTCCCGCCGGATTTCTTCGCAGACGGTCCAGAACTCGTGCGTCTGCAGGGGGAGCGCGCGTTGAAATCCCCTCTTCGGTCTCTGGATGCCATGAGAGCTATATTCGACTTGGCGCTGTTCTCACAGGCTGCATGGGCTGCGACCGAGAGTCAGCTGCTCATCAAGGCAGTCGTTCAATTTGATCTTCCGGTCTTCTTGTGCTCGGCGCTGGCCCTTCCTCAACCATGGACTAGTGTGCAGCAGAGTTTTGTGCTTCGGACGCTCATCGTCTTCATCTTGAAGCAAGAGGAGGGTTATCAGCTCGCTCTTCATGGGGCGTGGCACCAAGACCGGCAGTGGGTTGCGGAGCAACTTTTCACCATGTTCACCCAGGATCCGACTTCGACGGCCGCTATATACGAGCATGCGGTGGAATACAACTGGCTTGATTACCTTCTCGGCTATACGAACGGCCTCGCAATGGACTTAGCTTGCTTCGCACATCGTAAAGGGACGTTTGACTTGGAGCAATGGGTCCGCAACGCCGCCCAGAAGGGACCCATGGACATGGGAAGTTTATTGTCCAGGTTTTTGAGGATCAAAGCGGAAGACGAGCTTCATGTTCAGAGAAAAGAACAGTCTGCCCCACAGATGGTTAGCCTCTCGGTGAAGACAGTATATACTTTGCTGTCGGTACTGGAGGAATACGTCGGCGACCGTGAAAACCTTACTCCGGTGCAGCGCATCTGCATTCAAACTTACCCTCGATTGATCAACTATGGGGAAGGCTTCGACGACATTATCGATGCCAACGGCGAAAATGGGAACACCCTGCCTGAAGCCGTCGACAGGCGGATGCAGGAGCTTTTTGGCCAGATGTACCACAACGAGTTGTCTTTGCGAGAAATTCTCCAACTGATGAGGCAGTATAAAACCTCACGCGAGCCTTTTGAACAAGATCTGTTTGCGTGCATGGTCCACGGCCTTATCGACGAATACCATTGCTACAACGAATATCCCTTGGAAGCTTTGACCAGAACAGCCGTCATGTTCGGTGGAATCATCAACTTCCGCCTTGTCGATGGCATTACGCTGAAGGTTGGTTTGGGCATGATTCTAGAGGCGGTTCGAGAACACGAAGTGCACAACCCGATGTACAACTTTGGCGTGGAAGCCATTGAACAGTTGATCGATCGTCTGCCCGAGTGGGCAGGGTTTTGTCATCTTCTCCTCCAAATACCGAGCCTCCAAGGTACACCCATCTTTCAACGAGCCGAAGAAGTGCTTCGCGATCAAGGAACTCAAGTGGGAGATTCCGAGATGGGCCGCGTTGATAATGTGACCGTGCCCAATGGAAACGTTGACGAAGCTACCACGTCTGACGGCTCCAGCCGCAAGTTTATCTCTATCCATGTCGATCCTCCTCTTCGCCCCGATATCTACCACGAGCCGGACGAGGACGTGCAGGACAAGATTTTGTTTGTGTTAAACAATGTGTCGGAACAAAACATAGAGGAGAAGCTACGTGACCTGACAGATGTTCTGCGGGACCAGCATCATCAGTGGTTCGCGTCGTACCTGGTTGAAGAGAGGGCCAAGCTCCAGCCGAATTTCCAGCAGCTGTATCTTGAACTTCTGGACCGCATCAACGATAGGATTCTGTGGGCTGAAGTCCTCAGAGAGACCTATGTCAGCGTCGCCAAGTTGATGAACTCGGAGGCGACACTAAATTCCTCGACCGATCGGGGTCATTTGAAAAACCTTGGATTGTGGCTTGGATCCTTAACAATAGCAAAGGACAAGCCGATTAAACACAAAGATGTCTACTTTAAGGGACTTCTCTTGGAGGGATTCGACAGCCAACGCTTGACGATCGTGATCCCATTTACATGCAAAGTGTTGGTCCAGGCTACCAAGTCTACTGTCTTCACCCCTCCGAATCCTTGGTTGATGGACATAATTTCCCTGTTAATGGAGCTTTATCACTTTGCGGAACTGAAGCTCAACCTGAAATTTGAGATCGAAGTCTTGTGCAAAGACTTGGATCTTGATCACAAGACCATCGAACCTTCTGTCATCATCAGAGACCGCTCGGCACACATCGAGGATGCATTGTCAACTGCCAATATTCCTGAGGGCTTAGAGGCGTTTGAGGACATGGCCCTGACTAATATCAATCAAGGCATTCGTCACGAAAGATTGTCACCGGCTGCTATCATGTCGACTCTTCCCAGCTTGGACAAGATCCTTGTCTTGCCATCATCTGCGAGCACGATGGGTGATGCGAATGTCCTCCGCCAGATCGTCCACAGTGCCGTGGAGCGTGCCATCGCGGAGATTATTACCCCGGTTGTGGAACGTTCCGTCACGATTGCCTCAATCTCGACCGTTCAGTTGGTGTCCAAGGACTTCGCCATGGAACCCGACGAGGAGAAGGTTCGGCATGCGGCTGGCATCATGGTGCGACAGCTTGCAGGCAGTCTTGCTCTTGTCACTTGCAAGGAGCCCCTGAAAGTCAGCATGACAAACTACATTCGAATGATCCAGCAGGAATTTTCGGAACAGCCTATGCCTGAAGGTCTGATTCTCATGTGCGTCAATGACAACCTTGATGCCGCTTGCGGCATCGTTGAGAAGGCAGCGGAAGAGAAATCCCTTCCCGAGATTGAAAAGGTCATTGAGCCCCAGCTAGAATCTCGTCGCCGCCATCGTGTGGCCCGGCCTAATGAACCGTTCATCGACCCATCCATGAGCCGGTGGGGACTGTTCATTCCAGAGCCCTATCGCCAAGCCCCTGGCGGTCTCAACAAGGAGCAGCTGGCCATCTACGAAGAGTTTGCCCGCCAGTCTCGGGGTCCTGGGGCAGCACACATTCAAAATGTCTCCACCGACAATGGCCGACAACTTCCAGACGTTCTTCAAGAATCGTTCCCTGCCATTCCGAATCTCTCTACTCCCGCAGAGCAGCCAGCTGTGCCGCATAGGACGCCACAACCGCAGCAAGAGGCTCCTCTCCAGCAGTCGGGGCTTGTCAGTGCGCAGTCTCAACTCAATGGTCTCTTTGAGGCCCAAACACCACGGGAGAAGGCAGAAAGCATTGTCTCTGAACTCCTGCAAACGGCACGGGGCGCTTCCGAGGAGCGGGTCAAGGATCTCGCCATTGATAGCCCAGTACTATTGGAGTACAACCGGGCACTACGCAACATCCTCAGCGCACCAAATGGTGAAGAATTGGCTAGACTGACTTGCTACAGCGTGTGTCAAGCCCTGTATTCACAAAGTCTCGGCGCATTGGAGATCCAAGTCCTTGTACATCTGATCGCCAAGCTGTGCGACTTGTCTACTATCATCGCCCGGTACACTTGGGCCATGCTCTCTGAAGTCGACGATGAGCATATGTTCAACGTTCCAGTTACTGTTTCCCTAATAGACTCTGGCCTTCTGGATATCCGCCGTGTGGATATGGTACTCACAAGGTTAATCCTCCAGAAGAACGCCGGTGCTTTGGAAGTGCTTGCTAGTTTGATGGACCGTGTCTTGTTCAACGACGAGCCATCCGCTTTAAGGTCGGACTTTTCTGGGAGCCTCGAAGCCATGAGCCAATGGCTTTCCGAAGAACCAGCCCTCTCGCCTGCCAATGACATAATCCGCAAGCTACGAGAATCCGGAGTTCCTGAAGTGGTCAACGCTCTCCTCAGTGACAAGGCCAAGTCCAAGCGGGACCAGATGGAATACATTTTCAGCGAGTGGATTGGAATCTACAAAGCTCCTAGTGCTTCTGAGCGCACTTATTATTCTTTCCTCAAAGATTTGCACCAGAGGCATGTTATGGACAACCAGGAAGATTCCGCTCTGTTCTTCCGTCTCAGCATCGACATTTCAGTCTTGTGGTTCGAGCAGAGCCCGAGTGGCAGTCTTGATGAAGCGTTCCTTCACGTTGATGCCCTCGCCAAGCTGGTCATCCTGCTGGTCAAATTCCAGACTGAGAGCACGGAATCAGCCAAGACCAACAAGTCTGAATATTTCAATTCTATTCTCTCACTGCTGGTTCTTGTTCTGAACCACCATCATACTATGAGGGGGGAGGCTTTCAACCAGCGTGTCTTCTTCAGGCTATTCTCCAGCATCCTCTGCGAATACTCGCTCAACGGCCTTCAAAACAGCGAGCAGCACCAGGCGATGATGTTCGCCCTGGCCAGCAAGTTCTTGTCTCTCCAGCCCAAGTATTGTCCTGCCTTCGTGTATGGGTGGCTTTCTTTGGTCTCTCACCGATTTTTCATGTCGGGGATGCTGAATATGCCCGACCGGGCGGGCTGGAGTCCGTACTGTGAGCTGATGCAAGCTCTTCTTGCATATATTGGGGAACAACTCAAGCCGGCAACCATTTCTTACGTCGTTAAGGATCTCTACAAGGGTGTGCTGCGCATCTTGTTGATTTTACATCACGATTTCCCGGAATTCGTGGCGGAAAATCACTTTCAGTTCTGCAACATGATCCCTGCTCACTGTGCTCAACTGCGGAACCTCGTCCTTAGTGCTTACCCGTCATCGTTCCACAAGCTTCCTGACCCGTTCAGGGAGGGCCTGAAAGTCGAACGTCTAGAGGAAATGCGGGAAGCTCCACGAATTGCGGGCGATACCGCTGTTCCGTTGCAACGCGCCAACATCAAGAATGCTGTCGATGCTTCTTTGCAAAGCAACGGCGCATCCGAGGCAAACCTCCAGCTCATTTGCGATGCTGTGTACAATCCCGTAGAAAAGGAGACTGGTCTTTTCTACACACCCATCAATGTCAATGTTGTGCTGCTTAATGCCCTTGTCCTCTACATTGGCCAAGGCGCTGTCTCCAGCACATCCAAGGGCAACACTCGCGCAGCATTCGACAACTCTCCCCACTCGGCCCTGCTAGAGCGATTAGCCAAGGCATTCCGACCTGAGGCGCGTTACTATTTGCTGAGTGCGATGGCAAATCAGCTGCGCTACCCCAACAGCCACACCTACTTCTTCAGCTTTGCCATTCTGCGCTTGTTCGGTGCCGATTACTCTGAGCACGACGAGTCTGACATCAGGCAGCAAATCATTCGCGTGCTGCTGGAGCGACTCATTGTCCATCGCCCTCACCCATGGGGGTTGATTATTACCCTGCAGGAACTCCTCCAGAACCGGAGCTACACCTTCTTCCATCTTCCTTTTATCCAGGCTGCGCCTGAGGTAAGTCACCTAGTAACCCGGTTCTCAAAGCTCTACTAACATCTCCCAGATCGGCCGTCTATTCGATGCTCTCCTGCAACATATTCAGCAGCAGAGTCCTAGGGCATTGTCTTAGGGCATCAAGGCCCATTCTTTCCGTATTCTCTCCTCTCGATATGAATTCTTCAATCATGCCATGACGTATTGCATTTGGCAAAGGTGGATTCTCTCACGGTGTTTTTGTGGAAACCGTTTATGACATGTAGCACCAAAAATATGGGGCTTTGCTGGGGTGTACGATTTGAAAATGCTTTGTTTTCCTTTTTTTCTTATTTTATTGTCCTTCGATTTTCTATGTTACCTTGGTTTGTGCGAAGTTCTGCTTTACTATCATTAGTTCTTTCTTGGTTGGGTTTCTGGGACGGACATGCATATTAGGGCATATGTCATCACGGCTTTTCAAGATGCATTAAACCTATATCCTTTTCCTCATCTTTATCATAATTGGTTGTTTTCGCTCCTGTATCTCAATGGGGCATCTCTAGAGTAGTATATAATGTTGCAGTCCTACGTATGTTTTGTGCCAGCTTTACCGAATGAACCATAATAGTTGTAGAGGTAATTCTTACGTGCAAAACAAAAGGGAATTCGATGAAATCACGCACTACTGTCAATGTGTAACATTTTTGAAGGATATCAAGGTCCGCACCACTGAGGTTGTTCGGTGGCTGATTGTTGGAGTCTATTATTTTGTTCCTGATTTGCTTGGGGCCGAGGCTCCGACGCGAGTAGCGCCGGTGACGTCGACGCGCGCTCATGGGCGGAATCACCAAAGCTTCGGGTCAGGTAGGTACTTAAACCCATCCCACACCAACCGTACACAGACCTACTGTTTCGGCACCATGGATACTGGATATACGACAGACGACGACGTCGAAAAAGAAAGGGACGCCCCTTGGTATTCTCGTGTCTCGGTAATTAGTCGCTTGCGCAAACTCCCACTGAAGCTAGACCGCTAACAGGAACGATGGCAGGCCGCGATAGCAGCAATGGCCCACCCCTTTGTTTCCCAGAAGGCACAAAAGGCCTACACCGGAACCTTATTCATGTTCGTAGCTGGCATATGTCTGGCTTTCGTGTCGGTTGTCGCATATGTGATTTTTTATTATAGGCTCATCCCTCAGGTTGGCCTGGAGCGTGTCATACACTTGCAGTTTGGGTAAGTTGAGAAACCGCTTGCCATATTTTGTGGTATGTTTTAGGCTGACCCTGCTCTCTTATTGCAAATTTCACAGCGACGATCACCCGTGGGGAACTGCGCGCCTGGACCAAGGATTGGTTTCGCTCCAATCCTACGATGTGACTCTACAACTCGAGCTACCGCGAACTTCGTCGAATATAGCTGCGGGGAACTTCATGCTCGACCTGCGCCTGTTTTCCTGTCCACCTAGGTCTGTTTCATCGGGCATAGATACCTCTGCGCCTTCTATTGCTCTGTCCCGTCGACCTGGTATCCTCACGTACGCTTCGCCTTTGGTGGATACGGCCAGCCGGATTTCGTTTATGCCACTCTATCTGGTAGGATGGAAACGTGAAGTGGAGAAGCTGGAGGTTCCCATGATGGAGCAAGTTCAGTTTGCGCGCGGGCCTCGCAATTTGCCGGGATGCGCGTGTTTGAAGATCGAGAGCAAGGAAGATATGCAGTTCTATTCGGCTAAATTGCAATTCCGCGCGAGGTTTACTGGCCTAAGGTAACTCTCCACCCTTTTCACCACAAAGTCTGGCGTGGCTGACCGAGATCTAGGCGGCTTATGTACAATTGGAGACTGACATCTTTTGTTGTCTTCACTGGCTTGTTCTGGCACACGTCCATGCTGTGTATGCTGATCGTATCTACTTTACTATTTGCGTTGCCTGATCATGACAATCTATGGTATGGTGATTCGATCAAGGAAGAGGATCAAGAAGACCGCGAAGAGACACCGATCAAGGAAGAACCCAAGGATGAGATACTCACGCCGCAGGACACATCTTCGGAATCTCCAAGTAATGAGTCGGAGAAGGAGGTCAAGCGAGAGGACGAGTATGGGGCAGATGAATGGAACAGCTGGACCAGTTCGCGGACTCGACACAACCGTCGAATTTCAACCGGCCGGGGCGGAGGGCCATCAAGGTCGTCTGGCGCTGGAACAGCGTTGGAGAGGGAGAGAGCGATAGCGGCTGAACTCCAGCGACGGCGGAGTTACGCTCTCTGAGATGATCAAGTTTACTGTGTTTCTTATCCCTAATTGTGTTGGATTTTTTTTTTCTTTGAATTTCCTAATAACTGGAATATTAGGCGTAATGGGATATACCCAAGTGCAGGGAAGTACTAGAATGAACGAATCTTTTGATCTATTGTATTGTCCGTCTCCCATTGTAGTTTAAGGGTGGACCCCCAAGGCGGGGCAAAACTCCGCCCAACTTCCGCTGCCCCTCTCGACTTGACGGATCTTAACCTGTTTATGATGGTTCTCTCAGTCCCTTCTATCTTTGTACTGTTCACCTTTCCCACCTAATTGTCGGAAAAATCACATACAATGCATATCCTAGTGAGTCAAGATAACATTGCGCAACCCAACAATCTACATAGTCGTGTCCTCTTACCAATCCATCTGTAACAATCCTAGGTCACAAACGACGACGGTCCTCCGTCGAACCAGTCCTCCCCTTACGTCCACTCCCTCATCCATTCGCTCCAGTCTGCCGGCCATGTCGTTTCGGTCGTTCTCCCACATGTACAAAGGTCGTGGATTGGCAAAGCCCATCTGATCGGCGCCGCCGTGAAACCGACGTACTTCCGCCCCGGAACACTTCACAAGGATGACGGGACGACCCACGACTTCCCTCGAGGGCATATAGATGGAGAGGACGACGAAGAGGGTGACGAGTGGGTTCTCATTGACTCGACTCCGGCCAGCTGTGTCCAAATCGGACTGTACCACTTCTTCCAGGAGCGTGGTCCCATTGACATGGTGGTGTCGGGCCCCAACTACGGACGAAACTCGACAGGTTGGTCTCTCATTTCTCCCACTGGCGCACTTTGAGGTCAGTTGGTATAAAACAATCTTTGCTAATGACATTTTAGCTCTTTTTGCTCTGTCGAGTGGAACGATCGGTGGCGCCATGGAAGCGGCGAGCTGCGGAAAGCGCGCGGTGGCCCTCTCTTACGCGTTTAGCTCGCGCGACCACGACCCCGTCGTGATCTCCGAGGCATCGCGCCATTCAGTTAAATTGATTGAGCATCTATCGAAGAACTGGAGGGAAGGCGTTGATCTCTACACGGTCAACGTGCCTTTGGAGCCAGGAGTGAGCCAGAACAAGGTTTTGTATACTGCGATGCTCGACAACCGATGGAGTTCCGGTAGCTGTTTCCAGGCTGTGCCCCCGGGGATGACAGAGTCGCCTGATCTGCATGAGCAAGAGTTACGGGCTCAGGGTGAGAAGCTAGGGAAGGCAGAGACCGAGAGCTCTACACGTCGGGCTCCCGCGAACAAGTCACGTATTGAGCATAAGCACTTCCAGTGGTCGCCGAATTTCTCGGATGTGTATCGAAGCGTTGAGGAAAGTGCTCCTGGGAATGACGGATGGGTCGTGAAGGAGGGGATGACGAGGTAGGTCCACACGGTGCTTGTATGATCCACATGGTATGGCTAACTCCTCGCAGTGTCACCCCGTTGAAGGCGAATTTCATGCACACACCCGGTATCCAAGGGGAAATTAAGCTGTGAGTGGACTTCCGGCGAGCAAAGTTGGGACAACATGGCCCCTTGTGGAGCGTCAGATTGCACGAACCTTCATAGATACATATTCTAGATGATACACCCTGCGTTTCTGACTCCTGTTTACCCCTTCGGCTGCTTTGTTTGTGTTTCTTTGAGAGGCCGGTGTTCTGATAGCATATATCATGTAGAACCGATAATGAAGAACCTGCATTATACTCTGTCGTGGACAGTGACGATCCATATGTCCAGAGCTTAATGGAACGAGCACTGCAACGGCGCATTGGGACAGCGTGTCGATTGGTGCCGTCGTTGTCAGACCTACCGTCCCCTTCTACGCCTGTTTTCCAATACCGAGAATACGAGCGACTGGATTTCGAACACATAATGATGCACAGCCCCTCGTCGCTTTCCAACGCCTACATCATCCGAAAGGCGTTGATTCGCAAACATTACCTGTCCAACACGGTGTCAACCTGGATTACGAAACACCCCGAAAGCATCTTGAAGAAGCACATCAAGCCTGCATTGGATTTCGAGCTGGACTACGCGGAGTTCCTTGACGACGCCCTGCTGGAGCTGTACGAGCTGCGAGAGAGTCTAGAAAAGAACGAGGAAAGACCTGAACAGGAGAAAGAATGGTGGATCCTGAAACCGGGAATGAGTGACCGCGGGCAGGGAATCCGTATATTCAACAGCGAAGACCAGCTACGGGAGATATTCGAAGAATGGGAGGTCGATGAGTCGGACGATGAGAGTGGATCGGGGGCTCCTGAACAAGAGAACCAGGAAGAGGATGATGACCATGGTGTGGTCACGTCCCAACTGCGGCACTTTATCGCCCAGCCGTATATCGACCCGCCGCTTCTTCTCCCGTCGTCATCGAATCGGAAATTTCACATTCGGACCTACGTTCTGGCCGTCGGTGCCCTCAAGGTCTTCGTCTTCAAGGAGATGCTGGCCCTTTTCGCGGCGAAATCATACTGTGCTCCATGGGAGGGAGAGGATGAGATGCAGGACCTGGCAAGACATCTCACCAACACCTGCTTCCAAGAGGGTGGGAGCTCCAACGAGGGCAGTGTCCGACGCTTCTGGGACTTGGACTCCCAGGTTCCTGGGCTCAGCGATGACTGGAAGGAGAAGATCTTCGATCAAATCTGTGCCGTGACCGGTGAGCTATTCGAAGGGGCTGCGAGGGGTATGATGATTCATTTCCAGACGCTTCCGAATGCGTTCGAACTCTTTGGGGTAGACTTCCTCGTCGACGAAAATGGCACTGCCTGGTTGCTCGAGGTGAATGCGTACCCGGATTTCGGCCAAACGGGAGAGGATCTCAAAGAGGTCGTCGTGGGCCGTCTTTTTGAAGAGACGGTCGACGTTGCCGTCAAGCCGTTCTTTGGCCTGGGACAGTCGGCGGTGAATGGAAACGAAAACATGAGACTGGTTGCCGATGTGGACCTGGGGAGGAAAATCTAGGTCTCAAAAAACGAAGGCACGGCTAGTGGAGTTCAAAAGTTCTGGGCTTGAGGTTACAATGTTGGCATACATGGGAGTTGGATGTTTGGATAGGGCTGGATAGAGAGGTCCTCTGGTGGCATATAAAAGTACTGCTTTTCAAGTTGAATTAGACTTGCTGTATACAAGACAATCAATATTGACCTCACTGGTCATTCCTTCCTAAAGTACTAGACCTTTGTTTCTGAGAGACTTCTGAAAGTAGTTGTGCTATGTTCCTTCCCAAAATCGGGCGACCGTCTTCTATACGCACATGAGACTAATCTGATAAACCATCCGATCTCCCCTTCTTCCATACTACACACATCTTGGCTCCTTTTTCCAAGACTCATCTTCTTTTCTCTTCTGATTTTGATCCTTGTCATATATCAGTTGATTGTGTCGATAGTATCCAAGATGCTGGTCACCAAGGATGATTCCCATCCACTCCTAGTGCTCCATTTTCTCCTACCGGTTGCCACTGGCATATACTACGCCATTGGTCCACTTATACCACCGCAAACACGCAGCAGACACTACGATAGCTATTCCAAGAGATTCGTCAAAGCAGTCACAGTATGGATTAGAATAATCGTGCTGGTTACGTTTGTATGATGTCCATCATGTACCCCGATGAAGCTTTTACCATGTGGCTGATGCGGTTTCAGATTTTGGATTCTGCCCTCCTCATCCATCTTTCGTTGCAAAATGAAGTAATGGTTTCGATGGGCCGTATTGTATGATCCCGTGCCATCCTCGTTCAGCACGAGGGAAGTAATATGTACTTGACGTTAATCATTACTTGGGTTTGCCAGTTTTATGCGACCACATCGGCAATCGTTTGGTTATATCTCACAGGAGATCCCTTCGAAGCAGCAAATTTGCCGTCCGCGTGTCTCACAGGAATTCCAACGCTGTATCTGTCGGTGGAGATTCTGTCATTCGTCTCAACCTCTCGGACTTCGCCTTCAATGAAGGAGCTCGCGACCATCATAGCTGTCATTCATGATATCCGCTTTGGTATGCTCGCTCTTCTTGTGAGTGTTGTTGGTGGGTTCCAATATGTGCTTCTCGGATGGCAACGACACGAGGAAAGACTGCCATTCTTAACCGAAAGTGCACCATGTGAGGGTGGGCCTTCATATGGAAGTAGTGGCACCGTCGATTACGGTACACTTTTTTCTGCCCGAAAGAGATACTTGAAGAGTAGGATACGGCTATCAAAAAATGCAAACCCTAGAAACTTCATTAATCTAGTGAGTGGCCCGTACCATTTGCGCAAAAAGTCGGCTAGAGACTGATTGGACGCTAGACTTCTTGGTCCTTTCTTTGGCCTCGGGACAAACACAAATTGAAGCTACTATGGGCCGGAGTGATCGCTTGTTTGTACATAGAGTGTGGCTTGGCTGTATGTGTCCCATATCAACTAGGACGCCTTATCCACGCCCATTTACAAGCACCAGGTACAGTGGTACCCTTGATTCGTTATCTTGTATTCTCACTAAGGCATTTATAGACACAGTCGTATGGAATCAAGTGATAAAACTGGCTGGCCTGTGGTTTTTGGACTCGCGCGGTGGTGTCTCACTGGCCCGGAGAAGGATGTGGCATCCACTTGGAAAATTCTACGATTCCAAGTTTAGAAAGTCCCTCTTCGATATGGCTTTAATGGAGTCAAGGAGCCCTGACGAATTTGGTGAGCCTGAACAGCTTCGGGAGGACCTTCACCTGAGTCACACTCTCAACACTGCTATCCAGTCATTCTTTTTCCATGTCCTCCCGGCACTGATCGAGCTAGGTGCCGGAATCGGCTTGACATTTTGGGCAGATTTCTATATAGGGCTGATCTATCTCACGGTCATCAGCCTGATGGTGTTTACCTCAACAATGATACACTGTAGGATCTCTGGCAACCAGACACGATTCCTTGAGACTTTGTCGCACGAGCGACTATTTATGCGCACATCGATGAAGAGTTGGAAACTTTCACTTTTTCCTGGTCGATTCAAGAACGAAAGGGCAGAATTCCACTCCATCATTGACGATCAATGGGATTCGTGCTCTAGTCTTCTTTTGTGGTTCAAAGTCGAGTCCGTGATGCATTCATGTCTGCTGGCTTCGGGCCTCGTGGGCTGTTGTCTTTGGGCCCTATATCAATTTAATATTCACAGGATGTCCACCGGAATGCTCGTCATGTTGATTTTCGTCTGGTTCCGGGTTCCTAGCCAGCTGCAGTTCCTTCCAACTGCAGTCCGCACCTTCGTTACATCGTTTCGCAGTACTCATTGCCTCATAGGGAACTTGAACCAGGCGCCCGGGTTTCAAGACGAGGTGGATGCCAAAACCTTAGTTGTCGACCAAGGTATTGTTGAATTCAAAGATGTTTCTTTCGGTCACTGCGGACTGAAAGAACTTCTCAGCGGACTTGATTTCAAGGTGCATTCTGGTCAGACTGTAGCTCTGGTGGGGGAGTCAGGAAGTGGCAAATCATCAACATTGAAGCTTCTTTTACGCATTTACGACTCGACGTATGGGAAGATCTT
Organism: Aspergillus candidus; assembly: GCF_002847045.1. Classification (NCBI taxonomy): domain Eukaryota; kingdom Fungi; phylum Ascomycota; class Eurotiomycetes; order Eurotiales; family Aspergillaceae; genus Aspergillus; species Aspergillus candidus. The sequence continues at coordinate 36,564 of NW_020194087.1, read as the reverse complement.
GATTGACGGGCAGGATATCCAGCAGGTAACTGTGGAAAGCCTAAGGGCCAACATTGGGGTAGCGCCACAGGAAGAGATTTGGTTCCATGACACCATCATGGACAACGTCAAATATGCGAATAATTCCATTCAAAACGAGGAAATCTACAAGGCGTGCAGCGCTGTTGGCCTGCATGGCTTGATCAGCTCGCTAAAAAATGGCTACAAGACGATAATGGGCGAGGGAGGAGTTCGACTCTCCACCGGTGAGCTTCAGCGGCTTGCCATAGCACGCGTTATTGTCAACGCTGGCAAGATAGCCATTTTGGACGAACCAACGAGCAATGTCGACAGCAGGACAGAATCTAGGATTCTGCGCAATATTAAATCATTATTCCCCGGTCGAACTGTACTAATAATATCGTAAGTATTGCGCGCAATCCGCCGTTCGATTCATTGCAGCTGACATATTTTACTAGAAATCGACCGTCGACCATCGCTCATGCAGATCACATCTTGGTTCTTCGCCATGGAAGAGTGGTCGAACAAGGTACTCACGCTTCCTTGATGTCAATAGGTGGCCATTACCACTCTCTTTGGTCACGAGGAGTAGGAGGGAAACGTCCAACTTCTCACAAGAAACATCCATATCCAATTAAGATAGCGCCTTATGGAGATGAAGGTGTCAAATCACTCGAAAGCCTATCAGTGGGAGAAACGGTCAGATCACAACTCAAAAACCACAAGCCCACACAAAGGGACAAGACCCTAGATCGTCATGAGAACAATCCGGCTGGACATAACCCAAAGAAGTCAATGACAGGAAGAGGTATATGGAGGCCCGATGCACCGGAATTCGTTCCCTTTTTAGCAAGAGAAACTTGACGAAAGGATATGGACAACCGATTGGAAAGAGGTTCAATCAGTACCATTATCAGGAGCCCAGGTGTACGTGTGGATTGGTCTGTGCAGAGATGGAGGCGAGTATTGGCAGCTTCATCCAAGGTAACCCTTAATTTAATATCTATAGAGCATGAAATCAGAACATCCTTCATCTTATTGAGCATATTCCAAGACACCTAGCCACGGTGCAAAAAGTAATAGTAACGTCTTGAGGGTATATATGGCGGAAATGGCGATGATTCGGATATTCAGTAACCCAATAGATGCGCCCCGCCAAACTCAACCAAACCGCTGCTTTGCCAGCGTCTTCAACCACCCAATTGTCTCCTCCTCCTTCTCCCGATACTGCTGAACCCTCTCCTCTCGCTCCGCCGCCCGCGCACGCATAATCTCCTCCCGCCGAATCTCCCGATCATTCTTCTTCCGCTGCTCCCTCTCCCTATCCTTCCTAATAGCCGTCAGCTCATTCTCCCCGGACCCCATCAACTCATCATCCGGCATCCCCTCCGTCGGAGAGCCACCCCTTCGGCCCTCCGCGAAAGAACGATTTGCCGCGGCGTTCTCCGCCCGCTTCTCCATCCGTCGCTCGTGCGTTCCCGGTTCTGCGCGCGGGGCCACTTCGTCTTGGATGTGGCGCATTTCGGCGCGGTGGGATTGCTTCTCTGCGCGCTGTTCTTTGCGCCAGTCGTGGCGTGCTTCTAGGGCGTCTTCGCGGGCGGATTCTGATTCAATTATGTTAGTTGGTTACTGTAATTGTGCAATCCCCGATATCATCGTACGACGGGGTCGAAGAAAGGGAGGATGGAAGTAAATGAGTGACGTACCCTTCCGCAAATCCAGGTCCTGCATCGTGGGGATAGTCGGGCCAGAAGACGGGCCACCGCGCGACCGAGGATCAAAGCGCGGTAAACTAGGGCCGTAGTCTTCGTCGTCGTCATCGTTGTCATCTCCTTCGTCTTCGCCGATTCTGTTCCCTTCTGACTGGGGGCCTGCACCACCTTCTGAGACACCGCGGTTGTAATCAGGCGAGTTGCGCGAAGCGGGCGGAGGACGATTAGAGGAAGAGAGGGGGGGAGGGTTCTCCTGCGCGCTCTTCCTCGCCCTGTCCAGCATGGCAGGGTCGTACCATCCTTCGGCGAGTTCTCCGCGGTTCCTGATATGTTAGATTTGTCTTCTCTCTTTTGCTTCCTCTTTTCCTTGGGGGAGGTGGGGGACGGATGGGATGAAGAAATACCATTTCCCAACAAAGCTCTTCCACCGCCCTTTGACTTCCTCGTCTTCTAAATCCTCGAGTATTATCCCCTTCTGGATATCGAGGTACATGGCGAACAAGGGCTCATAGTGGTGCAGATGGCGCCTTGAGAGCTCTCTGGCCTGGAAGGGGAGGATCACGGGTTGCGGTTGCGGTTCCGGTTGTGGCTGCGGATCTTCTCGTCGGTGGGAGCGGTGACTGTGTCGGGGGTGACGACGGCGGCGCTCCTCGTCACGGTCGTGATCATGATGTCGGTGGTGGCGACGGTGGTTATGATGGTGGTGGTGATGGTGTCGTTTGGGGTCGGAGTGTCTGGCTGATCGGTCTCGGTCTGGGGAGCGCGAGCGCGAGCGAGAATGGGAGGGACTGGGTGGTCGGTGGGGGCGGGTGCGGTGGTCGGTGGTGGACATTGTATTTTCGTCTTCCTCTTTTCTTGGAATTGGATTTCTTGTTCTTGAGCGCCGTTTAAGGTGTCGGTGAAAGTTGCGTGGATGTTGTTGTTGCTGGTGGGCTTGGGATTGAGAGGGCTGACGTCGCGGGAAAGATGGCGATGCCAAGCTTTTTTGTTCCATCCTTTGGGGTGTGGAGAAACTTCACATGTTGGGGGTTAACATTGGCAACTATTGAATAGCCAACTATATATTGCTACTTTTTGCTATGAGGATTGCTCCTTCCATGTTATTCAGGTGAGTTTAAATAATATTTCCAGGTATCATCCATTCTGGCTGAAAATCATGGTCTCCGGTGTAAATACATTGGGTAGAAGAAGGGAAATGATGCAGGCGTTGATAAGATGAAAACAAAGAAAATAAAAGGAATCTACCAATCACGCATGCTGTGGGAATGAAAAGCGAAATTGGGGAACGTCGGTGACTAGAATAGCTAGCTTATGCGCTCTTTTGCTCGGGCTCGTCTTCGACCTTCGGAGAAGCGGCGGCCGGGGAGGCGGCCTTCGACCGGTTGGCGGCGGCCATTTGCCAAGCGGGAATGGAAGCGGATCGGCTGAACTGCGAGGATGGGTTGGTGCTAGGGCTCGGGGCCGAGCCCGCAGCCGGGGCCGCGGCGGGAGCTTGCGGGGATTCCTGCTCAACGGATGGCGCAGGCACACCGTTGGTCGGGGCAGCAGTGGCAGGAGACGGTGTCTCAACGGGACGCGAGGCAGTCGGCAGCGGAGCAGGAGTAGCGGGCTTCGCCAGAGCAGGGGTTGCAGCGGCACTGGGGCCACCGAGACGGTTGCCCAGCAAGGTCTTCAGACTCTTCAACTCCGTGCCAAGCTCCTTCAACCGGTTGTCATTGCCTTCTCGGGCGCCTTCCAACGCCTTGGGAATCGCATCCTTCAGCGATCGGATCTCATCGTTGATACGGCGGGTCTCATCGTCTCTCCGGCGGGAGGCAGTCTTCAAGTCGGCAACCAGGCTCTCGACCTCCCGCAGCGCAGAGTCTAACCGCTCTGTGCGGGTCTCTTCGGCCGATTTCAGGGCCGCTGTGTCGGTGGAGAGCTGCTCGATCAGAGTGAATGCTTTGGAAAACTGCTCGTCGATGTTCTCCTTGTCTTGTTCGAGTTGTGGCGGAGTTGGGGGCGCGATCAGAGGGGCAACGTAACGCTTTATCATATGTTAATTCCAGGCTCATACGTGCCACGGTGCGCCCGCACCGGTGCGCTGGCGAAATACTGACCTTGGTAACAGTGTACAGCCCATATCCGACACCTCCCATCACGGTCGCCATGATGAACCAGTCACGCCAGTCCCGTTTCGGGGGTCTACCGACAGCGTGGTTAGCTTGCGCCCGCCGAAATCACATGTGACGACGGAATACAACTTACTCCGGCGGGGGCTGCCATTGGCCATATGGGGGATAGCCGTAGCCTTGGGCAGGAGGTGGAGGAGGTCGATAGACAGCTTGTTGTGATGGAGCTTGGTATCCTGTCGAGGAGGATGCTGCAGCGGCGGCCGCTGGATCCTCACCCACTCGGGACAGAGCGATGTCAATCTCCTCTCGGGTCAGGTTCTTGGATTGGAGGAATGCGACTCTCTTCTCGATCGGCGAAGACGCTACCGACGGATCTTGAAGGACTACACGGGTGTTAGGAATCGTATCAACAGGGATGAATGGGACAAGCTTCTTCAAGACGCACATGTCACCTAGTCATTAAAGACGATGGTCAGCTCCAACTCCGCAAATCGAACTCAACTGACGGCGCAGTACTTACAGCAGAGGAGATGATTTCCTCGCGAGCCATGATGGACAGCTCTCCACAGCACTAGACGAGAGCGCACTGGAGAATAGCTAGAAGAGGAGGATGAAAGGCGAAAAGAGGGGGTAGGATAGGAGGGAGAAGGAGAGAGGAGAAAAGATGGGGAAAGATGGAGAGAAGTGACTTGGTCGGCTGCCGGAGTTGAATAATAATATGAACCTCGGATGTTCCGCCGTGTAAATTACCGTATTGTAACTTTACCCCAGATCTCGTGATCGGAGCATTTGATGACTCATCTATCTATGGAAGTCACGGGGTCATGCATGCATTATTTTTGATAGTGCACACCGCCTTCTATTTCTAGCGGGAAGTGGCATGTCTTGTTTACATCCATCTCTGGCTGTCAAAATCATCATTATCCCCCCCCAAACAACGACAGTTCCTCCATCTGTCTTTCCCCGCGCGCCCGCGGATTCCCGGTCCGGACTGATCGCTTGTTCTTTGGTATTCATTGTTTGCTTTGTGCAACGCGTTCCCTCCCATTGCTTTTGTATCTGCGACCTTTTTCCCCGCCGCAGTTGCGGCTCCTTTAACGGCCATGTCGCAAGACACAGGATTGTTCAGCATCCGGCGCCCCCGAGAGGTATGTACCCTTTCCTCGTTCTTCATGGTTTATCATAGTAGCGTTCTATCTTGCTCTGTTTTTGTAACCTCAGGCGTTGCCATTTCACTAACAATCTGTGGTCCAGACGTTGGGAAGTGTTCAGAATTATACATCCATCCCGCAGCCGTCGTCAGCCCTGAAACGCACCAGCTCGATAGGTCTCCCTCCTTTTACTTCTCAGCATACGCGCTCGATGTCGCTGGCAAATTCCGGCCGTCCCCAGCAGCCGAACTTCCAGCGTTCCTCGTCTGGTGGCCTGGGCGCGGAGGCTGGCCTTTCGTCGGTCAGGCGCTCGGTGTCGAGCAATATGTTCCATGGCGCTAGTGGCGGTCGCCCTAGTTATGCCCCGGGGTCATTTTCATCCAACCCGGCGTCGCAGGGTCTGCAAAGGAGGAGTAGTGTCTTTTCGCGACCATCTGGAGTGGGGGGAGGCGGCATGAGCATAGGAATGGGCCACCAATCGTTCTTCACCCAAGTCCCCAACGTTGCCGGTGTCCCGCGAGATCCACGACCTCTCCGAGACCGATCGTTCCAGGCCCGCATTGGACAGGAGCTGCTTGAATATCTCACGCATAATAACTTCGAGTTGGAGATGAAACATTCCCTGGGCCAGAACACTCTGCGATCACCAACGCAAAAGGACTTCAACTTCATCTTCCAATGGCTCTATCATCGCATCGACCCCGGTTACCGGTTCCAGAAAGCCATGGATGCTGAGGTACCGCCGATCCTAAAGCAGCTACGCTACCCCTATGAGAAGGGAATCACCAAGTCGCAAATCGCCGCTGTTGGGGGTCAGAACTGGCCGACGTTCCTAGGGATGCTGCATTGGTTGATGCAACTGGCCCAGATGATGGATCGGTATATCATGGGAGAGTACGACGAGGCGTGCGCCGAGATGGGAGTGGATATATCCGGAGATCGGATCATCTTCCGCTTCCTCACGGGAGCATACCATGATTGGCTACAAGGTGGGGAGGAGGAAGAGGAGGATACTGCTGAGAAACGGCTGGCACCTCACGTTGAAAGCATGGCTCAGGAGTTCGAGCAGGGCAACGAGAAGTATGTGCAAGAAATGCAAACGCTCGAGGCGCACAATCGATCCCTACGCGACGAAGTCGAGGCGATGGAGAAGTCGGCTCCGGACCTGGCCAAACTCGATAAACTCTTCCGGGTTATGGAGGGTGACCGAGGAAAGTTCGAGGAGTACAACCAGAACGTCCAGGGGAAGATCGAAAAATATAACACTCGCATCAATTTTTTGAACGACGAGCTGCAAAAGAGCGAAACCGAACTACAGGAGGCGGAGGAGGAACGGGCCAGCCTACAATCTCGGGTCGATCAGCAGGGCTTGACCATCCAAGATATCGACCGGATGAACTCCGAGCGAGAGCGGCTTCAGAAGAGTCTCGAAGACACGGCCGGCCGGTTGGAGGAGACGCACTCCCGTGTCATGGCCATTGAGGCTGAAGCCAGTCGGCGACTTGAGGACCTGGAGGAGGTCGTCAAGCTTTACAACACCCTGGGCTACCAGAACAGCCTCATCCCCTCCTCTGCGGTCAACGCCAAGGGTGATGAGTACGAACTCGAGCTCAATGTGAATGAGATGAATTTCTCCGCGTCGCAGAACGGTGGCGCATTCAACCGGATTTCTCCCGAAGGGGACCGACTACTGGCGGAGCCGTACGTGGGCTATCACCCCGCACGCTTGCTGAACCTGGATCTCCGAGGTGCGGTTCGCAGCAACCTCCAGGGTCTCCGGAAAGAGATCAACGAGCGCCGCGAACGGGGTATCGATGCGGACCTGGAACGACGGAATCTCCTGGACAACATCAAGGAGGCCATGGACGAGAAGCGCAGCGAGGTCGAAGCTCTGGAGCACAAACGACGCGCGGCCGAAGAAGAGTTTGAGCGGACCAAGGAGATTACGACGACGCAAAAGCTTGCATCTGACGCGCAGATCGAGAAGATGGAGAAGGAGCTGGCCAAGATGCGCGCTACGTTGAGCGAAAGCGTCCAGTTGATGGAGCAACGCGAGATGAATACGAACATTGAATATGAGCAGCTGACTCTTCGGGCCAATACCCTCCGGGAGGAGCTCCACACAAACGTGGAGAGCATGTTAAACGATGTCATTCGATTCAAGGTACACGTCCAAAAGGGGCTGGAGGATTACGAGAGTTTCATCGTCGACGAGGTCGAGCAAGAACTTGGCGGTGAGACGGTGCCCAATGAAGATGTGCCCATGGAGGAGGCAGAGGATGAGGAGGAGCTCTGAAGCCCAACGGCGTTTCATCTATCATTGTCATGACTCACGACGGTTGTTAGGGGAGTTTGGTTCAGGGTTTGGGTTTCTTTTTTTTTTTTTGTCTTTGGGGTCGGTTGTTGATCTAGATCCAAGTTGGCCACATACAACTAGGTCTAAAGGCTCAATTTGGGTCTAACCTACGGACTGGTGACAGCATGTCTCTTGTTGCGGCGCTCTTCGCGGCGGAGCTTGGTTGGGTTTGTGTTGTATGCCAATATGTTTGGGTGCTTCTTTGTCGGTCTAGTTTGGTTGAATATTTGATACCTTTTCATTCTATAACTGGTCCACATTTCGATATCAATAAATGTCAAACTATACCATGAATAGATTGTACATAGAGTTCCACTCCGGTCATCGTCGTCATGGCTCTCCATCGCTGGGTTGTCTCACGATGGCAGACTGACTCAGGATCAAGGTTTCGTTGAATAACGGATATCCCGGTGTTTCCTATTTCGGAACGAACCTCTTTAAACCGAAGGATCTTCATACCTTGCCTAGACCAGCATTTCGAGCGACCAGGGGGCGCGGAAAGCTCAGCCGCAGGGGGCAATAAGATAATTCTGGATATCCATTGTTGTCGACGAAACATGGCGGGACCCGCCGATCGTGAGGGACAGGCAAATGATTGGGGGAGACGCAGGTCGATCGTCTTCTCACGCTGGTCTCAGACTTTTGCCGATTTCCTCCCCCTTCTGGATAGCACCCCACCATTGGTCTCTTGAGCTGGCGGGTCTCCCAAAGCCGCCCCTCCCATCTGATACAACGGGGGTTTAACTGTTCAGAAGCCGGCACTTTGAGATGACGATCAGTGGCCACCTGCGTTGGAGCTATCAACTTGGCCCTGGTCTTTTTTGCCGGACTGGACCATGAGGAACCATTGTTGACCCCCCTCAAACAACAATGCGAACCTCTGGTTAATATCCCATTCGTGGAGGCGAGTGGAAACGGAGGGTTCGGATCGGCCTGTTGAGAACCACTGAAGTCTGAATCAACCCCAGTTGTCGCTTCAGGGGTCCAGAGTCCAGACAGATCAGTTCCGTATACTCCATGGCTTTGTCAAGGTGCGTGGAATTCACATATAAATAGCCCGCGATACGCCGGGGGGGATTGTATCTTCTGTCTTCATCCAGTCAACATTCTTTCTCTTTTCTCTCTCTTGTTTCTATCTTTTTGTAGTGCTGTGCACACAACTTTCCCTGGTGGAGTCATACACAAAACGTCTTACCTTCTTTCTAAACATTGAATTACTTTTCCTTCCAAACAAATCTTTCAGCCCACTCATTCCACATTCATCATGAAGATCTCTGCTGTCATTGGAGCCATTGCCGCCGTCTGCGTCGCCCCGGCTGTTGCTTTTAGCCAAGGTCAAGCTACGAGCGTCCCTGCGGTCAGTCCACAATCAATGCATCAGTAACCCCGGGAGGAAAACATTGATCACTAACGGGCCTCCAGTCTTCTGTCACTCCCACTCCCACTCCTTCCGTGACGCCTTCCATTACTCCTTCGCCTATTCCCTCTAGCAGACCTCTCCCCTCGAAGGCTTCTACCCTCCTTACGCTGTCGACTCCGTGCGCGAGCGTGAGCGACGTTCCTTTGCCCGAGTTGTTCCACATGGCCCAGAACGCTCAGAACGCTCAGAACGCTCAGAACGCTCAGAATGGTCCGGCTGCCACTGCCTTCCCATTCAAGCGGACCCACCCCCGCCAGGTTCGACCCATCTATGCTTAGGTAAAATCATCTGGTCGTTCTGCAATTGCATGGACATCTTTTGTAAGAAGGAGATGGATGATGGATGAGGGCTGCTGCTGGATCAGTTGTTCTTTGTAGAGGTGACTGGGTCCCTCATGTGTATGATAGCCAGATTCGCTAGATTAGAGACTTGATGATCTCATCTAGAGGGTGATTAGAGAAAGAACTGTTGAACAGACTGTACTTTTCCGACTATCAGGTCGTATGGAAGTAGAAGTGGCTCCGTAGGATCAAGTAGATTGTGATGTATAGAAAACAGACGGTCGCTGATTGGTCAGATACGCTGACTCAGCACGGCGTGTCCGCGATGAATTTCGGGTTTGATTTTTGAATTCGGGATCGACAAAAAGCTGCCACTGCATCTTCTGTCAAACAACCCCCTTGAATAACGGATATCTTTTCAATTGCACCTTCCCGGTAATCTTAGATGATATGCGACTACGGCTGAACGATTAGACATGCGCCACAGAAATCCCGTGCGCCGGCCATCTCGACATTTGGATTCTCCCCGCCCGCTTCTCTCCTCCGCGAGATCCTCCGTCGTGTCATGAAAAGGTGCCTGGGTCCAGCTCGTCTGCCGTGTCTGGGCTGCAGGTTCATCTCACCTTCTCCCTCGATATCGCACCCTCGCGCGCTACTCCCCCGGGCTCGCCAGGTCGGGAGACCTTTCCCGGGGAGGCGACAATGGAGTCGCCCGTTCTCCGCGCACACCAGGCCTCCGATCGACCGCCGATTGCTCGAGAAGCATGTTCAGCTAGAGATGAAGAGATGCCCGGTTCCGGGGCCGCAAGAGAAAAACCCTGAGGCATGGCTCTCACTGCTGGACCAGTACATTCCGCCGTCGTTGCGAAAATCCCCCGAGAATGCTGCGCCGGATGCTGTTGCGTCGGACGGTACGGCTGCCAGCGCGGCCGACTCGCTGGTACAGACGATCGAGTTGACCAATCTGCTTTTCCATGCGAGGATGTCGGGAAACTTGGGCCTCTTGTCACAGCTGGGATTTCGGAAACACAATTGGCCTGCGGTTCACGCCTTGTTGAACCGTTTGCTGGATGCCGCGGACACCCTCAACGAGGTCGCAGTGCCATCCCGGCCGCTGTCCAATCTTAACTGGGGCTCGGGCTCGTCGGAATCGCTGGATGAACTGACTGCTAAACGACAAAAACCGGTACCACGGCTCGTGCCGGGCTCAGAGGTACCGCTGGTTCCTGGATTTACCAGCCTTGACGCGATGACGGAGCGGCCACTGGCAGATGACCACTCGAAGCGGTTCATGGCAGAACTGTGGCCGTCTCTGGGCTCGATCATACTTGATGCGGCCGACGCACCTCCCAGTGAAGCGAAGCTGGCCATGTCCTATGTCTTCCAGGTTCTGGCTCGCCTGCACCACTCCGGTGCGGTCTCCGACAGAGTGTATAAGTACATCCCTGGGGAGGAACTCTACAAGAACACCCTTCGGCCTCCGGGTATCCACTTGCTTTCTACCCATATTGTGAGTGTCCTGTCGGATGCGGCTTGGTTAGTGCACGAAGCAGAAGTCGCAGCCAAGGCGGCGGCAGCGGGCGAAGACTCTCCTTACGTACCGTTTAGGATGGGTATTCGCGAACTCGGGCCGGAGATTTGGTTGGAATTCATCCTCTGGTGCTGCGTGGAGCACGGTCATGTGACAGAAGGCATATGGCTCATAGAACAGATGAAAAGGCGGAAGGGGGACCAGGCTTGGGGGTTCCGAAGTTGGAAGCCTCTCCTGGAAGATCCAACTTTGGTGAGAGACACCAACATCGACCGGGAAGACTCGTGGCGCCAGCCAGGTAGTGACATTCGCCCTTCGCCCCCACGGAGACGGGTCAATCCGACTCCTTTCAATGGGCTGGGGAAGCGGACGGTCAGTGAGGAAGTCGTCGCTTCGTTGCTAGACAACCTTCCCAATCTGGTATATCTAGGACTGGGTTTTCGAGGCGTCTCACCAACGGCACTCATCCGCTCCGCGTCGTCGTTGAAGTTCGCCATAACGCCAACCAGTTCCGACAGCGAGCTTCTCCCAACGTCCAGATCGTCCAATTGGTTTACCGTGCGTGTCCTGGAATCTGGCGGCTTCGACGCAAAGAGCGATCCTCAAGCCTTTGAAAACCTCCTGAGACTTACTCCTCACGTCGTGCCCCCTTGGGAAAGCAATCTAGAATTGAGGGACGAGGATCTGGACCCACTTACTCCCTCTCAGCTCTACGATGAAACTGCGGCCTTGTCTGGACTCATCGAATACAACATCCGATATTACGCCTTGCAGCGACTCTGTGGCGATGCTATCAATGCTTTCGAGTGGTTACAGGCCGTGACTGACGCGAGTAAGATGCAACGCATCGGCGACTTCTTTTCCTCATCGATCCTGGATAAACCCCCGATGGACTGGTTCCCTACGTTTGACATGGCCCGCCTTCCAGCCCTGCGGGTGTTCGAGTCCTCAATCCCGCAAGTCTCGAACATCACGTTGGCCCATATGCTCGACCTAGTCACTGTGTCCCGAGAGTATGCATTTGGCGAGTGGATGCTCTTCTCCAGCGACATCGACGGTTCCCCTATCCCCCCCAGCGCCTACGGGGATCAAGCACTAGCCCCCGCGATCATCCGGTTCGCGGCAGCCACAAAGAACACCGCTCTCTGCGACGCCACCACCTCCTCTCTCGGCCAGCCCCTCTCCGCAAACATCCTGCGCACTCTACTCAACTTCCGGGTCGCAATGGGCCAATGGGACCAAGTTGTTCCGATGCTCGAGTACCTCCGCGAATACCGCGCCAAATCCTGGGGCCACAGCAACGTAGCAGCGCTCGCAGCAGCAGTCATCCGACTCGAGCACACCGCTCAGCAGAACCCCGCCGATCCACAAGCATCAAACGAGCTCACCCAAGCAAAAGATATCCTCCGCCGACTCCTAAGCGGCGAATTCAACGAACCCCACCGCCACTCCGAAACACACTACCAAGACCGCTCCCTCCACAGCCTCATCCGCCTCTTCCAGTCCATCCCAGGCGGCTCCCTAAAAGACACCGCAACAGCCGCCTCCGCCGCCCTCCGCGCCCGTTTCTCCCCCTCCCCGCACAGCGCAATCCCCCACATTCCCGCCGCAACCTTCCACCCGATTCTCTCCGCCGTAGTCGACACGCAGGGCAGCGCAGCCGGCAAACGCCTCTGGGACAGATGGTGCCTCGACCTCAAGTCGCCGACGCTCCGCCGTCTCCAAGAAGGCGGCATCCCCAGGCTATACCTGAACAAAGAGCGCAACCGCGCGCGCGGCGACCCGCACTTCGACGCGCAGTACTTCAAACAAATCCAAAGCAAGGCCGTGCTTCCTAACGCTAATACAATCCGTATCATCGCCCAGGCGGCTGTGAAAGAATACAACGAGTACCAGTCTTCCTCTTCCCCGTCTTCCACAGAATCAGCCCCATCGGGACAGGGACAAGTGGCCAACAACAACGATACTAACAACCCCGCCCGACCAATCCTCGAATTCTGCATCGAGAAGTTCGAAACCTTCCGGGTTCGCCGCCGCGAGATCAACCGCGAGGTAGGCGGCTTGCTCTATCGTCGCCGGCGGGAGAGGGGTCAGTCTAAGACACGTTAAGGGGCACTTTCTACTGAAAAGAGATAAATTACTTTTTTTTCTCTTACTTGTACGGTTTCAGCATATGTATTATCTCTATACAAGATTTCTAGCGTCTGTTCTTTGTTTTTCAACTGTGATATATACACTTGTTTGGGTGGGGGGATTCTCCTTGTATATTATATTATATTATATTACATTACATCTATTCTTCCATTACATCTACAGCATGCTCGTTTGTGAAGGTTGATTGTTCAACTATGTATTCACTTTGTCTCTGTTTGTTATAGCTCCATGCATTGATACCAGGCTCATCTTCACCATCTATCTTCTATATATCTATTATCCACCAACACAATCACCCACCACGAGAATTTCCCAACCTGACTTCTCCTTCCGTCTTGCATAGCTGCTTGCTTACGCCACACAAAGCATAACATACTACTCTTATCTAGGTAAGAAGTGTCTAAACCGATGTATTATTCCATATATTGTCATTCTCAATGGCCATACTGGCCATGAGACTTGCACTAGCTGAAACTCAAAACATAATTATCATAAAACTTTCGTATAGCAGAAGAAGGTATACCCTTTTGGCGTATTCATGTATGAAACGAAAGCAAAGCGGAGAAAAGAAGAAAGAAGAGAGCATAAAAACAGAGGGGGGGGAGGGAGAATGAAAATAAGCATGAGGAAAGAATAGGAGAAGAAAAAAAAAGAGTACAGGGGAAAGGCATGAGAAGATGAACAACTGCCGAGGTATAATGAAGAAGATTGAGAAACCCACAATATCCCGGATCATGAAGAGAAAAACTAAGTGCAAAAGGGGAATATTTACAAGGGAATGAAATCAAAGATATAAGAAGAAAAAAAAAAGAAAGAAAGAGAAGAAGAGGAGCAAGAACGAGGCAGGGGGAGAGAGGAGGAGGTAATGATGAATCAACCCTGCGGATGACTCCAATAATCCTCATCCTGCGACGCAGGGAAGAACGACCTGATAAACTCGCCGCAGATGGGATCATACGGGAAGTAGGCATCATTACCAGGAGAGATAGGCAGACTTGAGGGCATTCCGTCTGCGGTGGGAGCACCAGTATACGGAGGGCGGATCTGGTCGGTAGTGGCAGGGAAACTGTCCTGCGGGAGTTGTTGATTATGCTGTTGCTGTTGCTGTTGCTGTTGCTGCTGCTGCTGTTGCTGAATGAAATCATAAAGCAGGGGCGCGGGGCCAAATCCGCTCGTCTGGCCCGAGTTCAACGAGTCGGTCGGTATATCGCCCGAAGTAAAAGCGTAATGCGATGTTGGAAGGTCGCTGACATCGTAGTTCATACCCTGGGCGATGCGGCGGAAGTTACTATCGCAGAGCTCCCAGGCGCGACGAGAGGCGAGGCCGTAATCGGCCATGGCGAACAGCCAGCGGATGGCCTTCTTGCTCAGGAGCAGGAAGGTGTTTTCGTGGTCGGGCATGTGGATGCACGCGAAGGACAACTCGAGGAGGAGAACGGTTGCAGCTTGCATGAGGTAATGCAGGATGCACCACCATGGGGAGATCTGGTATAGACGAAGGGGGTCGGGCGTGTCGGGGATTAGATCGAGCATCATGCGTGCTGCGGTTAATGTAGTTACCGCCATCTCATGGCTGAATGACGGTGGCTTGTCGGGGGACCCCGCGTGGTGCGCGTCTCGGCGACATAGACATGGACGACCTAGGGTGATCCGGGCGCTATAGTAGTGGAAGCCGAGGAAGAGCTTGCTGCGGAGGAGATCGACCCGGTGTTCGTCCCTGCGAGCGAAGTCGTACGCTTCTGGGAGGTTCGAATGCCACAGATCGATGCGCGATCGCAGCTCACCCATTCGATTTTCAATGTGTGCCCACGGGGTCACGGCGCAGTCCAGGGAATAGACACGGTTGACGATCTCCTGCACAATGACCGAGAGGTCGACGTAGTACATGAAACCCATGGCGTTGCATGGCGGGAGATTTCTCAGCCACGAGGTATCGCGCTCCTTATCCGTGTGTTTGGCATCTTTGCCGCCTCGGGGATTGAGCGGGACGTGCCGGACATGAGCACTTGACACCGCGTTGTCGATCAAGTCTGCTCGTGCGTCCCCGTCGGTGAGGACTTTCGTCGCCGGCGGCTCCGCGAGCCGTTCCTCTTCGAACGGTAGAGGATAGGGGGTCGTGCAGATGCCGTCCTGGATACATGAGGCGCGGCCAGTCATGATGCCGAGCATGTGCTCAAAGGTGTAAAGAGACCACCACACCCGGTAGCGTGCTTCTTTAGAGATGCTTGACGTTTGCTCACTAGTGTTCTTCATGTTGAGTCCGAGAGTGATCGCAGACCGCACAGCCAGTGCTTCGATTCTCCAAGCCCTGTCGATTTCGTTAGGATGATCGTTCGTTCAGACGTGGGGGGGGGGCAGTCAGTTCTGTCAAGGGAGAAACACACCGGTTAATCTGATCCGTCGCTAGTAAGTAATATGCAAGCAAGCCCTCAACTTGGACCTGTTGCAGGTCCGGATGGCTAAAGAGCACATCCCCGTTCATACTCAAGATCCGCGCACGGGTCAGATAGACCAGATGGTCGTCCGGCTCACCGCGCCACGGAGCCTGGATCAAGTGGGCGTGTCGCGCAGAGATGGCAAAGATCAGATTCAAGATGGCCAGCCACTTGTCTCCGGGACGAGCGGCCGAGTCAAAGAAGGTCTTGTACTGGGAGGCAAACAGCGTGCGACTGATGATGGGAAAGAACGGGTGGACGGTGGTGAGATAGTCCTCGAAGAGCTTGTCGGCCACCTGGTGCGGTGGCATCTTGTAAACCTGCACCGGACCGGGGACAGAGACGTCCAAGTCGTCGAGGTGGTAATTCAGGGCATGGATGGAAAATTCCCCCTCGTGCGGACCCTCGTAGGTCCCAGGCAGGTTCTGAGAGCGTTGCTCCGTCTCTTTCCGAAGCCTCTGTAACCAAGTGACTTCGGAGTTCTTCCCCATATAGCCCGTGGCTCTCGAATCTGGGTTTCGATTGATATCCTCTTCCACGCGATCGATGGCTTCCAAGGAACCGATCGACGAGGGTAAACTCTCGACATCATCGTTGTCTTCATCCTGCGGCGTAACGGACTGACACTGGGAACTACCTGATGGGCTTCCAGTAGTGGCAGAGTACTTTGTTCCGTATCAGCGCGGCTGATTCTAACCAGTCAAACATGAGCAACACAGCAAACGGTCACACATACCTTGTCCAACATCCCTTTGATACGCTCAGCAGTTCGACCGTCCACAAAAGTGCCAATATCCTTCAACAAATTTTCATAATCCGTAGCCTGAGAGGCAAGGTTGTTGATCTGCCTATAAGCACAACTTAGCCCATAATCGCGCAGATGGCACATGAACCAGAAAGAGACAGAAACGATCCACAAGAACCAAGCACAACATACCCTTTAGTCCTTTCCCGCCAGGAAACAGGATACTGACAACCAATCCTCAACTCCTTGCACTGTCGACAAACGGGGGTATCGCCACTACACTTCGTCTTCCTTTGACGACACGATACGCACGCCAACGGTACACGCCGACTGTACCGGGGGGTGGCAGCGTTCTGCCGGGGTATAGCGACCTTCGCATTGCCCGCGAGAGAAGGTTTTTTCTCGGCGTTATTGCCTCGCGGGGCTATCTTCGATTGCGCTGGGGCGGGGGCCAAGGTGCTGAGACGCGATGGAAGATTCATAGTCAGCACGATGTTGGGCGCTCCCTGCGAGAGGGCTTCGCAAGTGTTCTTTGGGTTGTCTAACTGGGGTAGCGGTGGGCTTTCCCTTTCCATGGTGATGGATCACCCCCACCGGAGGGAGTGTGTGGGAGTGGCGAGTTGGTAATAGAATGCTGCGGAGGCACTCATGCGTGATGGATCGGGTGTCGTTGAATGGATATCAAGTACTTTGGCGGAAGAATGCGATCCGTCAGGCGAATTGAGGAGACGACGGAGATGGATTGATGGAAGAGGGGTGGGAGGATGATGAGACGGGACGCAAAATTGATAGATGGAGGAGAGATAAGATAGACTCTGACTTCCTAAGGCAGTCAGTCATTGATGGCCATTCGGCCTCAGGCCGAACTGCGGCGAGATCGAAGAATTCCCAGCATAAAGGCTGAGATGGGGATTGGATGGACAAGGCGACGTCACCAGCCCAATCAGACCTCCAGAGAGAAAGTAGGTGGAGATCGCGATCCAAAATAGGGAAAATAAGGAACCAATCACCGCGTCTCGTCGCAGATTACAATAAGACACCCGTCCGAGGTACGCGACATGAATGCGAGCGATCCAGGAGATATCATTCTAAGGTAGGTGCAAAATCCTTTCATTTAAGTACACCGGTCCGCACCAACAGCAGATATGGTAAAACAGAGACAACAAGGAGATCACGCCGGTTATTTTGTTATTTTGGGGAGCATTTCTTCCCGTCCTTTTTTTTCGTCCGGCGGCTCCCAGGGTCCGCCACACGTCACGTCTTCGTTCCTCCCCAAGCAGTCTATAGAGTTGAGA
Source organism: Aspergillus candidus (assembly GCF_002847045.1). Classification (NCBI taxonomy): domain Eukaryota; kingdom Fungi; phylum Ascomycota; class Eurotiomycetes; order Eurotiales; family Aspergillaceae; genus Aspergillus; species Aspergillus candidus. The sequence goes on along the minus strand of NW_020194087.1, from coordinate 19,370 downwards.
GGAAAACATCAAACCAACCAAGAATATAACAGATCATGAACGACAGATAGGTATCAAGAGATAAAAAGAAAGCGCGGAAAGGAGGAAAGAAATATATGTACACGTAGAGAGGGCATATTCGTCGGAAGAGCAGGTACAAACAAATGCAGAGTCGGTCATTAAAAATCCAGAAATGTACAGGATCAGACGGGGAGATGGGAGAATGAAGAGATCGAAGGCACTAAAGTAGAGAGTGCAACATGAAGGGCTTCTTAGATCTATCTCGGCGAGAAAGAAAATCCAAGAGCGATCCTGGGAGAGTACGGAGCGGGCAGATGACGACGACAGATGGTTCAAATCTCGTCGAACATCTCATCCAGCTCATGGACATCCACAGTCTCGGGACTTTGGAGTTCCCGCCACGAATCGGAGGCAAAGACCATCTCGATGTCGGTGTTGGCAAAGTCCTGGGTCCGCAGCGAGAGCTTCGTGTCCGGCTCGGTCAGGTCGGACATCTCCAGGTCCAGGTCGGGGAGCCCGCTGTTGAGCATGTCGATGGACCGCTTGAGCGTCGAGACGGGCGTCGCGTCGGGATCCTCCGGCAGACTGATCTGCGGGGCGCCGGCGAGGGCCTCGGTGCGGAGATCCAAATCCAAGCCATCGTCCGACACCACACTCGTGCCCGACGAAAGCGACGAGGCCACAGAGGTCAGGGAGGGAGACGGGGAGGTGCCCAGGAGGTCGATCCCGGCCGTCTCGCGAGCAGAGATCTGGGTGAACGGGCTGTCGAGCGGAGACCGCTCCGAGGCGCTGGGAGAAAAGTAGTCGCTGTCGGGACTGCCAGAGAACCGCGCGCTGCTGATGGAGGACAGGGGGCCATCGTCGACCGGAGAGTCGGCGAGGTTCATCCGAGCGTCGAGCTCATTCAGCCCTTCCGTCAGGGCGGAAAAGCCGCCGCGCACGCCCTCAAACTGGCTAGCCTTCTGTTCCGACGAGGCCCGCTCGCGAACAGCACTGGCAGTCTGCGTGAACTCCTTCTCGTCGCCTTCCAGCGGTGGCGAGGCCGCCCGGTGGGAGCTGGAGAGGCGGGCGTGGTGCGGATCGGTGAAGTCCGCCCGGTGACCGGCACTATTGGAGCCGTCCCGACCGCCCAGCTCGGCGTTCTCGTCGTCCTCGGGAGGGGACAGGTCCACCTCGGGACTCGGGCTCAGACGCGATCGCTCACGGGCGAACGCGTCATCCTCATCCATATCGACACTGGACACGCTGGGGGTGATGCTGTTGCCCTCCATCCCGGGAATGACGATATCGTCCGAATTCTCTGGGAAGGGTTGGCGCGGCATCGAGTTGAGGTAATAATACACTTTCCGCGGATGAACGGGAATCAACTCCTTGGCCAACGGACACGGCGCGAGGGCCGTCCAAGGACGTTTCATATATGTGTTCAGCCGCGAAGATAATAATGCGGCGGGATTTGCAGAGCTATAATCGATGAAGGTTAGCACACCAACCAAAATCACCGAGACGATAAAAGAAAGGAGGGCGCGTACTTTGCGACATTGTCGTTGAAGGAGAGTAAGATAGCAGCGAGCTCCTTGACCAAGTGCGGGCGGTTGCCCGTCTTTTCCAACTGCTCGATCACGCCGACGACGATGTCATCGCTGATCCCTTCGGTGTCGATCTTGGGGGCGACCAGATCGGCCGGCGACGGGGGTGGCGTGTGCTCGACGGTGGCGCGTCGTCCTGAGGGACGGGCGAATTGCCCCTTTATTTGAGTCGAGGGCTCTGGAGACAGCGAACCGGAGTGGTGTGACCTCTTGACCTTCTTGGGGGGAGGCAATTGATCATCCGTCGCGTGCGACGATTTGGTGGTAGACGGGGAGCGACGGGAGGAACTCGGCAAGTGAATACCCAAGGATGGCAGGGACAACGATTTGCGACGAGTATTGTAAGGCATAATAGAATGACAGGAACGAAAGAGAGGCCGGAAGATGATGGGGAGAGAAGAGAGGAAGATTGTAGGGGGAACGAGGTGGTTGGTACAAGTACAGGCGTGGGGGGGAGAACAATAAGGAGTAATAAGGTGTGGTAGATGGAGTAGAGATACAGTGGTAACAAAGGATGGAATGGATAGGTAATAAAACAAGACTAGACCCAACGATAACAAACAATAACCACCAAGACAGGGCCAAGAAACCACACGAGATGTACGGAGATAAAAGGACAAGATTAGGAACACACGGGTAGATAGGGGAGAAGATGGAAGGATGAAACCAAAGAGACAGGAAGAGTGGGAAGATGGGAAGATGGGAGAGAGGGAAGAGAGAGAAGAGACAGAGAGACAGAGAGAGAGAGAGGAAAGGGAGGGAGAGACAAGATGATGTTGCGATGGATCCCGGTATGGAGAAGAGCAGTGATCACAATCCGTTGGTCGGCTGGAAGATCAGAACAAGGACTAAGAATAAGGATAAGAATAAGAAGATTGAAATTATGAAAACAAAACAAAAAGATGGGAGATGGAGAGACGGAGAGCGCGAGAGTAGAGAGAGATGGAAATAATGAGAGTAATCGTAATGATAATAGTAATAATAAAGTAATAATAATAATATCGGGAAGCCTCAGGAATCACGGTGGACAATTCTCTGGATCTTCCTTTTTCTTTTCCCTTCTGGTGGGTTTTGGTGGAGATGGGAAAAAAAAAAAAATGAAATATCACTTGAGAGGGAATCCAGAGGCAAAGAAGAGAGAGAAAATCATAACAGGTCCAGGTAAGAATCCAAATAATAAGAAACGGATGTTTTAGGGTGGCGTCAATTGGCTGATTAGCCATGGAGCCTCTTTTCTCTCTCTCTTTCTCTCTAGTCTACTAGTAACAACGACTACTTAGTCTTCTTCCACGGTTGCTTCGCTCTCTTGACTTTTTTTTTAATTTTAATTATATTCTTCCCTCTCTTTCCATCCGATGGTATGATGGAGTGGAATCCTCTCAACATACCGGAAGACGAGGAACGACCGAGGAATGACTCAATATGATTATCATTATTATTAGAATTACTCTTAGTGGTTTATTCTGATTACGATGATATGATGATGATGGTGTTTTTTTATCCCAGCCTTGGGTCGCCCTGTTTCTTTACCCCTCCTTTTGGGACGAAAACCAAGGAGGGGTGGGAGGAATCACGAAACTTGATAGATGAGAAGCAGAATCCCTGTTCACCGCTGGATGTACAGACGAGGATCTATACATGTCGACTCTAGGACATTCATTCGACGTACTCCGTACACCGTACATTCTTTGACATCGATATAGGTATCTGGGGTATGGGCTCGTACTGACTGTGCATATTTAGGGCGACTAAACAGGGCGCTAAACAAATAGTACGGCCGAAAGGGAAGGGGCAAAAAATGGCCCGCCCAAGAAGAGAGAGAGAGAGAGAGAAAAAAAAGAGACAGTGGAGTCAACCATGTGTTGACTGGGCCTGCCGTACCATGGATGACGACCAGGATGATTTTCAAGCGTCGTTCATTGGTGGTGGTGGCGGGGATCAATGGGGATTCTGCATACACTCAAGACACCACCAGCCGACTCGTCCTTTTTCTCTCTTCTATTTTTTTCCAATGGATTTTTCCTTACCATTTTTTTCTTTCCATTTTTACCTCCTTGTTGTTGGTCCGGGAGATGTTGGTTGCTGCGTCTCTAGTTCGGATCGAAAACAAACAAACAACCCTACAAGTAGATTCTCTTCTGCAACAAACGAGGTGGTTGCTATACAATAACCTAGCATAAAAGAAAAATAGCCTAATGTCAATTCAACGACGATCTCATGCTCACCGACTATCTTTTACCATGACCGCTTGACTCTCTCCTGTCATCTCTACTCTATTCTACGGTTGCCTGGGCTTTTGTTCGAACTTGTTGGAACCTAAGACGGCGCGTCGCCGTCGCAAGCCAGTAAGCCACTCAAGACACGACTGTCACAGAAGAGCTGCAGGAGATACGGGTAAGTGCATCATGGCCGGACCCAACCATGGTCCTTATTCCTGCACATCGATCATAGAGTCAGGAGAATACAATGGAGCAAATAGAATGGAGAGAATATAATGTAACGTAATCTAATAGAATACTATAGAATAGATTACTCCGTACTATAGAGATAGATCCAACTCACGCAAGTATCCTCATCAACTCGCACCGGTCAAGCCGGATCGAATCCAACAGAACAAAAAAAAAACTGATCTAAAATGAAATTGAAACTGGAACCGAACGAACTAGCTAGGTAGGGGAAAAAAAACACTAACTACAGGACAGGGTTAATGCCGATGGATGCAACTAACATATGCACCTTTCCCCACCCAGCCTAACCCTGAGAAAAAGAAAAAAAAAAAAGAAAAAAAAGACTCCACTACCCAAATGAACATTCCCAAGGGTAAAATCGTTCCTAGCGTCGCCGTTTGAAACTCTCACGGCGAATCAGACCGTGGTCGGTGGGGAGAGAACATACCAGGGTTGGAAGAGACTCCAATCGGATGGGATAGATGGAGTCGGCACTAAGACAGTCTGGAACTAAACAAAGAAAGACATGGGAAAAAGGTAAGTCAGGAAGGAAAAAGTCAAAAAAAAAAGTCAAAAAGTAGGGGGGAAACAAAATGGAAGAAAAATAGAATAAACCTAACAACAGAGAGGAAGATTGGCTGATATCCATGTTCATCGTGTAAAGATAAGAGGTCAATACACGGTGTTATTATTCCCTTGGATGCGACCCTCCTCCAGAGACAGAGTGGAAACTTCCATATTTCGAGTGCATCACTCTACGCGTTGTTATTGTGATGTATCGCTCGATCCAGCAAGGGATCATCAACCCTTCTCCAAAGTCTCCAGACGATGATACCATCAATGTCTATCATTCCATCCCTACGACCACGACTCCATCCACCCGTCGTCTATCTACTTCCCTACTAAGTCCATAGTGTGTCTCACGGGTGGACTACCCTCTACAGTTGCCTGGCCACTGCATGCCGACTGTACTCGTGTCTGGTATCTGGTGTCTTTGATAGACAACAGATCTTACCTATCTGGGTTTGTCTAGTAGAGAGACCCCCATGAAAATCATCAAGATCATCCTTCAGTCAGACGCAAGTCCCACCGCTGGAGCCTGCATTGTCTGTGACCTGTACCGTGCAGGATTATCTGCGTCTGTAGTCTGTAGTTGTACGGAGTAGTCTGTCCCTCGATGGGGTAGTCTATACTCTGTACGACTGTTCATGCATGATATTATGTATTTCATGCAATGTGGGAGATTTTATACCGTATTCTTCAAACTATATATCACGGTCCGTGCCATGTTGTTTGGGGTTCACTGTAACCTCAAATTGATATATCGAGGCAGTCATTAGCCACATACAATTCGAACAGATATATCAACCACCCACTGCAATATATACAATCAATCCAAATACCCAATACTTCCAATAATAATACACATAAATCAACCATGCCTTCAATGCGGAGTACACTATCTTGATATCCGTAGTAGACACTGATAGAAATATATATCCACCACACACCACAACAACCACCAACACCAACATTGGAGGCATTTCCCTCCAAGCAATAAATACCCCATCTCCAAAACACAAGACCCATCCGCACCTGCGTCAATCAATAATCTATAAGCATCGCCTTGCGTCGTCTGCCGCGTCGGCAGCCGCTATGCTATCCGACCCCGCATGTGCAGGGAGTACGCCATGTTGACTTCATCCTGCTTCTTCCGTCAGGTCCGCTCGACTTGGTCATACTTCTCCGGCAGGGTGTGGTAATACTGACGAGATACTGAGTTTCCTGGGTGATTATCGTACACCGTGTGTTATCGTGTTTAGTATCTACTGTTTATACTTGTGTTTCACCGCCATGTTGTATACTGCCTCTACATGTGATAGTAGACCAGAACTGTCAATAATATAGTACAATATAGTACACGTGAGGATATCATAGTTAATGTACATAGTAGTCTATAGCCCAAAAAGACGAAAGAAAAAAAAAGAACAGAACAGAAAAACTGTAAAGATCACCTTCTTGGTCTCAACACATACTCCCACGTCGTTCCAAAGTGCCACCGTCTCTCCTCAACAACCTCCAGCCCACTCTCGCGCACAATAGCACCGATATCCCGATTCCACCAGCACCCGTGCCTATCCGCATGCGCCGGCGCCAAGTTATCCAGAACGCGATTAAGCCAGTCGTAGTACGAGCGCCCATGCTCCAGCAACAAGATACGGCCCCTCTGCGGCTCCGTAATACTACCCAGATGGCGCAGCGCGCCGACAGGGTCCGGCATCGAGCAGACGCCCATCGTCTGCACGACCGTATCGTAGCATCCGCGCGCCGCACCACCGGCAGGAGTAGGAGGGCCCGTAGTCACGGCATGAGCATCCTCCGCGCGGAACGCAACATTCCCAAACCCAGGAAACAGCTTCCGGAACTTCTCGCGCGTGATCTCCACCATCTGCGGGCTGAGGTCCACGAATGTCACAGACCGACACCCCCTGGCCTTCTCCGCGCCGAGCTCGTAGTACTCGAGATTGCGACCCGTGCCACAGCTCACCTCGAGGACGTCGCCGCGGGCGCGCCGGACGAGATCGCGTCGCTTGGCGCCGAGGCGCATTAGTTTCTCGGAGAGCGCGACGTCCGCGTCGAAGGTGCGCGCTGTGTGGTTGTATCTGTCGGAGACGTCCTCCGGGACGGAGAGGGTTTGCGATTGTGCGACTTCGCGCCGGTAGGAGGCGTATAGGAAGCCGCAGTAGGTGCTGATGCCGAGGGCGCCGACGCCGAAGATGGTCAGGGTTCGGGGGGACATTTTGTGGGTTGGGGTGGGGGGGTTGGAGTGGAGGTTTGTGAGGTGGGGGTTGGCGCGTTTGGGGAGGGGTTTTCTGAGTGCATTATGTTAGTATCTGGTGAAGAGTGTGGGATGGGGTGAGGGATGAAGATACCCTGGGCTGTCGATGGGCTTTTTGATGCCTTTGCCTGAGATGGGCGTTTTGCCTGCTTTCAGGGCCGCCCGACCGACCCGTGATGCACTCATTGTGACTCTATATGGAGTCGACTTCGCGCATGCAGGATTGATATAAAGTGGTCCTTGTTGACAGGCTCACGTATAAAGCGGGGTGGTGGCAAGTGAAGACGGAGAGTGGTTGAGTCGGGAGAAAGCCGAGCTAAAAGATGAACGCAGCGAGATCGGCGTTGGAGAACGCGGAGTCACACAATCCTTATCGGCATTTTGACATTCTCCCCCCACACTGCAATTGTCAGACTGCCCTTCACCTTCCTACAGTACATATTTTCACATAGAGAAACCCTGACTATGTCTCTGCCACAGAAGATCTTAATTGTGGGGGGAGGTGTCTTCGGACGTAAGTGCAATCAATTGCTTCAGCCCCCTACCCCACCCCACATATAAATTCACCCCCGGACGTCAAAGACAGACGGGAGAATATCAAGCCCACAAACGTGTTAATCGACCACACAGTCTCAACCGCCGACTCCCTCTCCCGCCGGCACCCAGCCAGCGAAATCACCCTGCTGGAATCCTCCCCCACAATCCCCAACCCGGAGGGCTCCTCAGTCGACACCTCACGCATCGTGCGCGCAGACTACTCCAACCCAGTGTACACGAAGCTCGCCGCCGAAGCCATCGCCAAATGGCGCAACACCGAATGGGGCCAGGACGGCCGGTACACGCAGAGCGGGCTCGTCCTCGTCTACCCCTCCGGCGACACCAACGCCCGCCACTACGCCATCAAGAGCTACGAGAACGTGCGCCAGCTCGAAGCAGACGAGTCCCTCGTCCAGATGCTGCCCTCCGCGGCAGACGTCGTGCGCGCAGCCCCGGCCTACGGTCCTGATCTCGACGTTGCGGGCGGCTACGTCAACTGGGGCTCAGGCTGGTCAGACGCCGAGGCGACAGTGCGGTTCAAAAAGCAGCAGCTCGACAAGGCCGGCAAGGTCAAATTCGTCACGGGCGAAGCCCGCACCCTTCTCCACGACACCAGCAACAGCAACAAAGTCACAGGCGTCGTCCTCGCCGACGGCACAACCCTCACAGCCGACCTCGTCATCCTCGCAACAGGCGCCTGGACAACCCAGCTCGTCGACCTCCGCGGGCGGGCCGTCTCAACCGGCCAGGCACTAGCATACATGCGCATCTCGGACGACGAGCAGCGCCAGCTGGAGAACATGCCCACTATCTTAAACTTCGCTACAGGCATGTTCATCATTCCGCCGCGGAATAACCTGCTCAAGATCGCCCGCCACGCCTACGGCTACGTTAATCCCAAGACCGTCCCTGTCCCTGTGCAGGGTGGTCAGGCTTCCACCTCCACGATGGAGGTCAGTCTGCCTGAGGCGGGCGTGCCTATCCCACCGGAGGGAGAAGAGGCGTTCCGCGGCGCGCTCAAGGAGCTGCTACCCGCTTTTGCGGATCGACCGTTTGTTAGCAGTCGGATTTGCTGGTACACAGATACGTATGTCTTCCATTTCCCCCCTCCTTCCATCCCTACTGCCCCCTTCCGAATCACATCCCCCTTCCCCCCTGCCTCCCCTTCCAAACATGATCCCTCCCAATCTAACCATGATGGAAATGAACAGTCCCTCTGGAGACTTCATAATCGACCACCACCCCACCCAGCAAGGCCTCTTCCTCGCAACAGGCGGCAGTGGCCACGGATACAAGTTTTTCCCTGTCCTCGGCGACAAGATCGTTGACGCGCTGGAAGGAAAGCTGGAGGCGGAGCTGCGTGCGCTGTGGACGTGGCCTGCTGCTGCTGCATCGCCGGGGGAGTTCGACGGCACGGAGGATGGGAGTCGGTCGGGGCCTAAGGGGGTGAGGCTGATGGATGAGTTGGCGAAGGGGAAGAAGATTGGGAGGGGTTCACGCCTGTGATTTTTGAATATATGTATATATATTTTGGTCTTTTTGGCTTAGATTAGATCATTCGATTTCCGATTTTGATGGATACATTTGTTGTTTTGCTGTTGTTGTTGTTGGGGGCATGATTGTTGGTCCTTCGCGGTGTGGGTGTTGTATTTGTGGATGTTACATATGGCTTCATGTTGTACTACGTACATAGCCTAGTATATATGTTCGTACAGCTGCGCATAGCCAAACTTAACATACGGTGTTACATGAATAATGAGAAGAATAAAAAGTGATATGGTTTACGACTATTCTCCATTCTCTGGCTAGTAAAAACTATCATAAGACTGAAGAGCAGCTCAATCCAGCAACAAGTGCATTTCATCGACCTTCTCCTCGACCGAAAGGTTTGAAGATTCGAAGGCGAGATCCCTCTTTTGATGAATAAAAAAAAAAAAAGTAAAAAAAGCTGAAAAAGGAATTTTTTTTTGGTCTCAACCTATCTTCCTTGTTTCTTTCGAAACAGGAACCGGCCAAGGTCTCAGTCCAGTTGGACAGACCAGCCTCGGTGAGAACGCCAAGCCAATAATTAGTAGGAGGCAACCATTCGACCAGCGCACAGTACCGCCCCCTTGATTTGCGGTGTGCGACTTATCTAATTGCAAAGAAAACGGGACATAAAGGTAGAACTTTGTGAAGAAGAAGCAGCAAGGTAGTATGTAACCGAGTCGCTAGAACGCCGTACAAATGCAAAGCATGAAACATCGTCAAGGGAGAGCTGAAGGACGAAGCAGCGACCGAAAGCCACAGGGGTAAGGCTAGCCGTGCTCATAATACAACCCCGCGTGAAAAAAAAAGTGGTGTTAATACAGGTTGGGGGAAAGGTGAAGGTGAAGGAGGACGAGTTGACCTTCCTGGTCAGCTATTTCCAAGGGAGGTTTAAACCTTTCGGAAGTCTGCAGTAATAGGTTAGCCTCCGGTCGCGGGTACAACCACTAGTCTCCGAATGTCCTTACCAGACAGCACAGGATAGATCAGCTCGAACGCCTGGTAGATCTCCTCACGGACCTTGGCGCCGGTCAAGACGATCTTGCCACTGACGAAGATAAGAAGCACAATCTTCGGTTTCATCATACGGTAGATGAGACCAGGGAACAATTCAGGTTCGTAGGAACTGAAGTTGTGATGGCGACTAGCCAGCCCCTCCAGACGGATGGGGAACTTGATGTCACAGGAACCGACGATGTTCTGGATTTTGAAATCCGTGAACTTGGCATTGAAACCGAGCTTTTGAATGATACGCGCATACTTCCGGGATGCCAGCTTGGAGTCGTCCTCCGATTTGGCACCCGTGACGACCATCTTGCCCGAGGCGAAGATCAACGCGGTTGTCTTGGGTTCCCGGATACGCATGATCACGGCCGCGAAACGCTAAGAAAGAACAGTTCAGCCACACTGTGCCCTGATGAAAAAAAAATTCAGGGAGGTGTGGATGTGTATACCTTAGGGTTGTACTCCGCATTTCTTGCGTGGAGTGCGATGGTCTTCAAATCCAAACGGCAGTCAAGATTGACAGTCGCGACAATGTTTCTTAAAAAAAAAAGAAAAGACTTGTTCAGTACTCTGATGAGCCCAGAAAAAGACAGCAAGAATATACTCACTGCAAGGTCGGCACGATGCCACTCCCCGGTGTGTTAGCACCAGGGGTCGCGACGGGAGTAGCGGGAGTCGTGGGCGTCACCCCATTGCCGGCAGAGGCATTGCCTCCCTGCTGCTGACCGTTCACGTGTCCATTCACACCCTGCGCACCCATTGCCATGTTCCCATCTTTCTCCGAGGGCGGAGTCAGATCACCAGCACCACCGGGAAAAGACAGCGAGGCAGGAGAGGTAAACGCCCTCGCCTGGGAGGCGGTCGAGGGGTGGGTGGTAAGAGAGTCCATTGCGACCTGAGTGGGATACTCGAGCCGTAAACCAGCCAAACGCTGAAGGTATGCAGGAGCTTGCAAGTGACAATCTGCACGATCCAAATCTGTCAGATGGGTGACACAGCAAGATCAAACCCACACCACATGGGCATATGGGGCAGTGGAGAAGGTAGGAGAAGATAAAGAATTTCAAGTCAAGAATGAGAGGCAAATGACCGGGGAACACAGTGGCAACCAGGGCGGTCAGCGATGGCAATAAAGCAATATTGCCACCACCATTGTTACCGCCAGCAACAATCTTCCCTCCAACATCATTCACACACGTGAAGAGATAAGAAACGAAAGAGTGAGAGGAGCACGTACCCTTTTTGCCTTTTTGTGGGAGATGAACAACTCAATGTCTCCCCTACAGTGATGTGTCTTGACTTCACAAAGACACAAAGAGAACCAAGCCCAACGAGGTCACCAGCCACAGTGACAAGCAACAAGTCTTTGATATCAAGACGTCAAAGAACCCAACCACGAGGTCAAAGGATCAAGGGAATGAAGCCAGAAAAGGTGCGAGACAGCAAGACTAGAAAAAGCACAGCCAAGTGTTTTTCTAAGGGATTTTAAAACACAAGTAGGGTAGCTTGCACAACTATTAAAAGACAATAAACAGGCACCAGTCACAAGAGGAAGGAGTGGACAGAAACAACACTGTTTTTTTGGTGAAGCTCAAACACGCAACAGGTCTTTTTTCTTTCTTTTTTCTTTTTTTGCTTTTTTGCCTTTTCTGGAATTTGGGATGTCTATCTGGGTGAACGAAGAAGAGAGTGTGATGGAGAAGCACACCGAGGAAGGCGAGGAGGTGAGGCTGCAACCTTCCTAATTCAGTAAGAGTTACCGAAACGGGTGGACAGAGGACTAAAAAGTATTAATAATCCTTCTCTTTCCTTTTTGGATCTTTTTTTTTTTCCAGCCCGTCCTAATGAATTTCTTCCCAGAAATTCGTCAGGAAAAAAAAGATATTTTTTCCTTGTCAAGCCACAGGGAGCAGAGAATGCTAAATAATATAGCCAGATCTCTGATAGAGCGCGGAGAGAGAGAAGGGGGTGGAAGGAAGGCGGGTGGGAAGAAGGGCGACTGTATGGCTTTCCGGGCGGTGCCAAGACCAGAATCAAAAAATCCAAGAGTGAGGGAAAGTGGGAGGTTGGGCCTTTATATAGGGTGGTTTCAGTGTGGTCAGGGGGGGGGGAGAGAACGAGAGAGAATGGGAGGCTGGGCCCGGCGACGGGCGGCAAAAACAGTGATGGGCGGTCACTTTGGTCACCTTGGCCCATGGATGGAGAGTGGTTGGACTGCTACTAGCGGCTCTTGGGTGGCCAACCTTTCATCCTTCCTTTCCCCCTCCCTCCCCAGCAAGCGCTCATTCCTTCACCTCTGGTTTGCTGATCGGCGGTTCCACTCTGTTCTCATTGTCTGGGTGACCCACTAAATGAAGTCTCAGCACGCTCTGTTTGGTTGACAGTCTCTGATGCTGTTTTTCTTTTTCTTTTTTTTTCTTTTCTTTTTTTTTTTCTCATTTCTTTTAATTATATTTTCTAATTTGAATTTTATTTTTCATAATTTTATTTTTTTATGACTATTTTTTTCTTTCCTGGACCGGCGCCATGGTTGCAGCCACTCGCGTTGACCACCCAGTCCAACCTACCACTGCTACCAGGCTACCACTGTGGTGGTGACTGGTGACTGTCCTCAGGGTGAGTCGGCTACACCGTCCCACTCTCAACCCCCCAAACCAATCACTCTTCCTGTCGCGTTACTGTTCTCGGTGTTCCCCTCGCGACGCGTTTGTCCATCTGCCTATCACCTTGCCGCTTTAATGTGATGTTCGAACCAGAACTTTTCTGCCGGTCGCTTGCATAAAGCTCTTTCTCTTCCTTCACTCTGTTTATGCCCCTATTCCAACCCCAGGTTCCTTGTTTGTCCACCGATGGTATTAATATTTATAGCCACATCACTTCCCATCAAAAGGAATAGCAGATCAAAAGAGTGAATGAAAGAAGAAGAAAAAAAAAAAAAAAAAAGAAAGAGATAAAGAGAATCAAAGGGCAATATCCTTTGGTTCGTGTCTATCATGACTTCTGATCTATCGAAGCATAAACGAAATTTCTTGGAGGACGGGGCATGTTACGTATGGATGGATCATGGGTCTCACGATCGGATCCTGGAGGAGCCTCTATTGTAGGGAGCCGTGACGTGGTGATTGGCGGTCTTTATACACCTCGCCTGCCTAGCCCGACAAGTGACAACATTTTCTCTCTCTTTTTCTTCTTTTCGCCTTCCCCAGATCTTATACACTTTTGTGATCCACCGAGTTGATCAGCCAACTTTTTCCGGCAGTGTGATTGCTAGTCGAACGGATCGTTCGGTTGGACTTGCGCGCTGGTGGAGGCGCACGCAAACGCCCCCGAGTCTCTTCAAGAGGCTTTTCCTTGTTCTAACTAGTAACTTCTCTCTGGATTTGATTTTCGGTGGTTTGGCTTGGCGCTCGGGGTTTCCGTCACGGGTACGTAATCAGTACTGGTTCCCGTCAAGAGTACAAGTGGCCTTTCCCGCTCCTCAAATGGTAATTTACATGCCGATGCGGTATGCTGAATACCTACCTACCTACATTACCATACTGGAGGGCATTCCCACTGTTTTTTGAGGGTCGCACTGGACGGCAGCGTGGAAGATGACGGACCCCCGGCCCATCAATACACTGTCAGATATCCGGCTGGTAAACTCCGTGACAAGGTTACTCGAGCCAGAAAAAAAACAGGGAAAATGGGTGAAAAAGAAGAAAAGAAAGAAAGGATATGCAGGGTGTTTTCGAGAAGCTGTCAGCCTGTTCAACAGACAGACTGTAGCCCCGGCGACGCGGACCATCACGTGTCAGATGACGTCGTTTCCCAGAAAGCCACCGCAACATCCTGGTTCTTCTGGTTCTTTGGTCGCTCATGTGATTGCCCCTCGGGGTGACCAGGCTGGCCACTTCTTATCGGCGCATGAGTTGGGAAGAAGAACCCCTCTATCGTTGTGTCTCTCAGAGAGATCCCGCTCCGATGATATATCAGGATTTGTGAGTCATGAGTATGTTAGTACTATGTAGTGTGTAGTACAATGATGTACTCCGTACTTCGATCGATAAACAAGATCGGATCTGATTTCTCCTCCCCGGATAATGACCAGGAAATCACATGGACTAAGCTTCTATTAAGTTCCTACTAAGGGCTAGTCAAGACGCGTCCCATGCCTGATATCAGTTAGGAAGATGATGATTAATAATCTCTGGTCAGTTAAGTAATCGACATTGAAGTAGTTAACTAGGTCAGGACTAGATGACATCGAAGCAATACTATTGGGGCGAGTGACGGCGGATAGCGGGCGGAACGCGGGTTGAAGACAGACGACTTGATTCCCATCACCTCTCTTCCCATTGGCAGACATAACCTCGGATGCGGATGCTGACTGAGGCTTCTCCCGCCGAGAGGGCCTTAGTCATCTGCACTTCCTCCGAGCCGATTGACGGAGGGGGGAGCCCCGATTGAATTGTGTCAACCTCCGAGGTTTGAACTACTGGGTTTCCTTTTCGTTCACCTAGCTTCATTCGCGCGAACTCCTTTTTTTTCCCCTACTCTTTTTTCCTCTTGATATGTCTCTTTGCTCAGTATAGAATCTCTCCAACACATTGATCACCCTCCTCCGATTCCTTCCAACCCTCCGCCATCGTTCTCGAGATGGCCTCCAGAGGTGCCGTTTTGCCTCTCTTGAGGCGAGAACTACGACCCGCTTCGTCGTGGGCCTCCAGAACCTCCGCCGCGAATGCCACCCGAATTGCCAGCAGTCTTCTTTCACGACAAGCCGCTCGTCCCTCAGCATTATTCCCCCGGAGCCGGACTCCCGGCCAGGTGCGGGCGTTCTCGCAGTCGCTGTCGAAGCGACTCACGGATGAGAATGGGCATTTCGACCCCCGCCAGGTGGACAGGGAGACGGACGAGGTCGACGTCTGTGTCGTTGGTGGAGGTAAGGAGCAACTCCGGCGCACCCGTCGCATTTTTTGCGAAAATCTTCCCCCTCGCCGTGGCTAACCGAGTCATTCCGCTGAACTAGGCCCGGCCGGACTCGCTGCCGCTATCCGACTAAAGCAATTGGCCAACGACGCGGGGAACGAGGAGTTCCGGGTCATTTTGCTGGAGAAGGCTGGTGAATTGGGCGCGCACATCGTTTCGGGCAATGTCATGCAGCCGACGGCGATTAACGAGTTGCTGCCCGACTGGCTGTCGGAGGACAACCCGTCGCGGTTTGAGGGCGCTACCCCCGCGGGGGAGGATAAGATGCGCTTTTTGACGGAGAATTCGGCGTACCCTATCCCCGCCCCCCCGCAGATGCACAACCACGGCAACTACATCATCAGCTTGAACGAATTGACCAAATGGTTGGGTGAGCGGGCCGAGGAAGTGGGTGTGGAGATTTACCCCGGGTTCGCTGCGAGTGAGTTGGTGTACAATGCGGAAGGCTCCGTGCTCGGTGTGGCCACCAACGATCTCGGTGTCGGCCGGGACGGCAAGGCCAAGGACAGCTTTGAGCGCGGCATGGAGTTCCACGCGCGGGTCACCCTTCTGGGTGAGGGCTGCCACGGCAGCTTGACCAAGCAGGTGATCAAGAAGTACGATCTGCGGCGCAACAGCCAGCCGCAGACCTACGGTCTGGGGTTGAAGGAGGTCTGGGAGGTGCAGCCGGAGAAGTTCAAGTCGGGTGAGATCGTCCACGCTATGGGCTATCCCCTGCCCAAGGACACCTACGGCGGCGCGTGGATGTACCACTTCGGCGACAACTTGGTCAGTGTCGGTCTGGTGGTGGGCCTGGACTACCCGAACCCGTGGCTGTCTCCGTATGGCGAATTCCAGAAGCTCAAGCATCACCCGCTGTTCAAGGACGTCCTGGAAGGCGGCAAGTGTATCTCGTACGGCGCGCGGGCGCTGAACGAGGGTGGCTTCCAGTCGATCCCGAAGTGCGCCTTCCCCGGTGGAGCGTTGATCGGCGACAGTGCCGGATTCCTGAACGTCCCGAAGATCAAGGGTACCCACACGGCGATGAAGTCGGGTATGCTGGCCGCTGAATCGACCTTCTCGGCCCTCCAGGATGACAGCGGCGGCACCGTCTTCCTGTTCGACTACGAGGATGCGCTCCGGAAGTCGTCGATCTGGAAGGAGCTGTACGAGGTGCGGAACATGCGGCCGTCGTTCAGCACCCCGCTGGGTCTCTACGGCGGGATCATGTACTCGGGTCTGGAGGCGTTCCTGTTCAAGGGCAAGGCGCCGTGGACGCTGCGGCACCACGGGACGGACGCAGCGGCGACCAAGCCGGCGTCGGCCTACGAGAAGATCGAGTACCCCAAGCCGGACGGCAAGATCAGCTTCGACATTCTGACGAGCGTGAGCCGCACGGGGACGAACCACGAGGAGGACCAGCCGGTGCATCTCCAGGTGAAGGATTGGGACAAGCACACGGAGGCGGCGTGGCCGCTGTACCAGGGCGTGGAGAACCGGTTCTGCCCGGCGGGAGTGTACGAGTACGTGGAGGACCCGAGCAAGGAGCAGGGGGTTCGCTTCCAGATCAACGCGCAGAAGTACGTTTTTTTTTTCTTTTTCTTTCTCTCCCTTTTCCTCTTCTTATCTCTCACTTGGGTGAACACCACTAACGCGGATATAGTTGCATCCACTGCAAGACCTGCGACATCAAGGTGCCGACGCAAGACATCAACTGGCAGACGCCTCAGGGAGGCGAGGGTCCGAAGTATTTCATGACCTAAGCCCCCGTCTCTTTTTCCGTCCCGTTTCCTTTATCTTCCTTTGATTAATTTACTTTATACCGTATTGGAGTTGCTTGATAGACTGCGTGGCGGAGTTGGTTCCGTTGCCGTTGTCCATAACCACATTGGTCCTATGTTGAATATCTATGTGTACGAAAAGCCCTCGCGTTTTTGACTTGACTGGAGTGAATTTGGCAAGGAGTCTGTATATAGAAGTTTATTTCCATTATTCTCTTACCTAAGTATCATGACGAGTTTCCTTGATTGATTGCCTTGATCACATGAGATGATATCAGTGGTTGGAGATGGAGGATGGAGATGGACAAAGTTTCAAAGTTTACGCCGTCGGTCGGGGAGGAGAAGGTATGTATCTACGATCTCGGGGCTGATCCGCGTGGGGATTCTCCGCCACTGGAACCGTGGAAATACACCGGGCGGTCCGCCCGATCGAGTACATTGTATACTTATGGGTACTTCATCTGGGTTCAGCGTGGATGGGGTTTTGCCCACGTGAACACGTGAGGATATCGAAGGCCCATCAACCAATCTTTACCGGTGAGAAGAGGGACGGTCGAAGAAGGTACGAAACATCATAGATAGGCAAGGTATGTACTAGACCAAGAAGAATGTACCACCTACCGCATCGGGATGATCAGACATGACACCCAGAACATCATAGAGTGAAGCAGCAAATTGACAGACTGACAGGATTAACTCCGAAAGGGAGGAGCGGGGGCCACGTGGATCATGGCCCAGGGCAAAGACATCCGCCTCACTTTGCATGTCTGAGTGACAAGTCACTCTTATCGTATAGTGAGTGTATGGTATGTCTCCCCCGTTAGTACGGATTCATCCTGGTCAGTACTTTTTTGGCCCTAGTCTTTCTTTCTCCTGTTTCAAATTCCTGGTTATTATTATTACTATCCATATTCTCATCCATGTTATTATCGATATTACTATTCCTATTATTAATTCCTGTCTCCTGTTAATTTAATTTAATTTACTTCCTATCCATTATTATTATGATTATATTTTTTTTTTGCCTGGCGGTCAACCTGCGATCGATCTACTAAACTAGCCTTGTTCTCGCTCTCTCTCTCGCTCTCTCTCTTCTCTTCTCTTCCCTCTCTCACTTTCCCCTCTTCTTCATTCTTTTTCTCTTCTTCGTCTCTCTCATCTCTAGCTTTCTCTTCCATACTTCATCCCCAGTCAGTGTCTCAGATACGAGTCATTAGCATCCAACTCTCCAATCTCCGTGCATTTCTAAGCCAAACTGGATATTGAATCGGTCCTCCCACGGTCCCAACATTCCAGCCCCTCCTCACTAGGCCCACCGGCTAGCTAGTTGACTTTCCGGAGCGCCTTCCAACTGTGGATGCACACTACCCGGAACTATCACCAGATCCGAGGACTATAGCTAGTTGATCCCCAGGCCCGACCTTTTCTTATCTTTACTCTCTTTTTTTTTCTTTGCACGACCGTGTTTACTCCCACACCGGTTGATAGGATCGTCTTGAACCTCCACGGTTTCCAAAGGCCAGATCCGCCTTGGAATTTAGCGCCTAATCGTGCGGATTCGTTCTCTTCATTGATTTCTCGGTTTCCTTTCTGCTGCGACAGCTACCCAGCCACCCAGCATGACGGAGGTTTCTTCCACTCGACTCTATCTCGGGAATCTTCCCCGCAACGGTATGCTGGAATCCATCAATCTTTCTCCTACAACTCCCCCAAGAGGTTCCCTTGCCTGTTTCAGCTCCGGATGTGTGGACGTTCCCCGGCGTCGTCACACCGACGGTGCCCGCATAGGAAGCCCGGCTGGAGGACGACAGACCTTGTACGCGCCTACGGCCAATCGGTCGCATCGTTATCGTTGTCTTTGTGTTTCCCCTTCCCTCTCTCTTGCCCCCGTCTGACCCATTTCTGGACATCCCAAGGTGGCCCCGTAATAAATATCTGGAGTTATCTATCCGTTTGATGCGAGTGAGCTAACATCTGTCACGGCGTTCCCTGCGGACGCTGTGAGTCTTATCCCAGTGAATAAACAAGACATCGAGGAACATTTCAGTACCCATGGCTCCGGCAAGGTTACCGAGATTAAGCTGATGAACGGCTTCGGCTTCATCGAGTATGAGGATGCGATGGATGCGAGAGACATTGTCCCCGGTAAGACCGTTATTTCCCAGCTTTGCGCTGACCGCGTGGTCGCATGGACTGGCTAACCTGTTTCTCCATCAGCCTTCCGTATGTACTAGATCGTTCTAACGTCGCAATGTTCTGGGTCCTAACTTTCCTCGTAGATGGCTCCGATTTCAAAGGTGAACGACTTACGGTGCAGTTCGCGCGCGGACCACGTCGCAAGGAGAACCCTCCTGGCCCCATGGACCGTCCGGCTTTGCCTCGTCCTCGGCGCACAATCTTTCGCATGATGGTTTCTGGACTCCCGGAAACAAGTTGGCAGGTTAGCAGCCCACGTCCATTTCTCTCAGGATTCCCCGGATGCCACCCAGCTCGGATACTCATTGCTCGATAACTGCCCTCTGTTCTGCTGTTTTTTTCCGTTTTCTCTTCTACATCTCTTTTCGTTCTCAAAGCGGGAGACGCTCCATGGATCTCGGAAAAAAAGAAAGGTTCTGGCTGGGCGGAGCCTATCGTGCCTCCTTCTTACCCGCTCTGGACGGTGGAGGGAAGGTCTCCACTCTGCCGCCGGGCCGTTCTC
>NW_020194086.1:0-83905 GCF_002847045.1 Aspergillus candidus | reverse complement strand
AGGAGGAAAGGGAGTTGCTGAAGATGGGATACGAGGCACTGCTGAGTGGGGATACTATCATCTAGCTTTTTGTTTTTTTTTTTTTTTTTATTTTTCATTTTGTTGTCGGTGAATAGGAGAGGGAAGGGAGCAGAAGGAATAGAATGAATAGAATGAGGAATCCAATATGGGTGTCTTTGTTGCCTTGCTGCCGTAGTGCCGGAGTGCCTTGCTGCCGTGCTGCCTTGTCGCCAGGAACGTGCGGCCGCCCCCGTGCCGCCCAAAACGGACTAGCGCCGCCCTGGCTCCCAGCGTTTCTCTCATTCCGTCACTTCGTCTCCTCTCCGTCTCTCCCTCTCTCTGCCGCTCTCACTTTGGCTTCATCTTCACTCCCCCTTCTTCCCTCCCATTGTCCCGTCATTCTGTTGATCCCCCTTATGCCTCCTTTGGTACCATGATCCTATTGTCCCCCGTGGATCTCGTCCACATCTCTCAGTGATCCCTCCACTCTTGTCCTCTCCTCCCCCCCTCCCTCCCTCCCCCCGCAACAAATAAACACCCCCCCCGCTTATAGCTTGATGCTGGCGTAGCGGATCTCCTCTTCCCTCTCGCCTCCTACTCCATTCTCACCGCTTCTACGGTCCAATCCACCATGATGCAGTGGACCTCCATCGTGCAGAAAGCCCAGTCTTTCATCGATCCTGCCAACTTCACCCTTCCGTCCCTCTCCACCTCCGATCGCAATCCGTCCAAGGCGTCCCTCTTCCGTCAGCAATTTCGCCTGCCGGACTCCCAGAACCCCCTGCAGGAGATCACCGCCGATTTGATCCTGCCGGTCCCGCATACCGCAGAACAGTCGCGTCCCCGCCCAGGCAACCGATACACCGGTCGCCTGCACCTCTCCGAGCGCTTCATTTGTTTCTCCACCCAACCGACGAGCTTCCTGCCCGGTGCCACGCACGCACATTCGACCCACTGGGCGGGCCCCACCAATGGCGCAGGTCCGGCGGGCAATGGCTTCACCATCCCGTTGTCCGCCATCCGCCGTGTGGAGCGCCTCAACAGCGTGAGCCATGTCTTCTCCCTCGCCCTGACCACCTGGAACGGCGCCCTGGGCAAGCAGCCCGCCGGCGTCTTCGTGCCCCAGCGCTTCACCTTGCAGCTGGATGGAAGCAGGCAGGCCTGCGAACGCTTCTGTGACGGGTTGAAGAAGGGTCTGCGCGAGGGCATGAAGGAGATTGAGAATCTGCGCGTGGTGGTGAACGACTGCTATTCCGAATTTCTCGTGACGGCCGTGAAATCCAAGGATCCGTCGGGGGAAAACGCCGAGAGCCGCCCGCCCCCGGATGCGGGGCTGGGTATGTTGTTTCGCTATCCCGGGGATGCGCGTAAACTTCGCGATCGGAGCAAGATGCGTCTCTGGGGGGAATATTTCCGAGGTACTTCTTCTCCTGCTGGCCCCCTCTCGCCTCGTGGTTGTGTGGCGTTTGTCTTCCCTGTCTAATCTGAGCAGAGAACGGCCGCAATGCGACGCTCATTCGGCAACCCACCTTTCACAAGCTGATCCGAGTCGGCCTGCCGAATCGCCTCCGCGGCGAGGTCTGGGAGATCAGCTCGGGATCCCTTTACTTGCGCCTGCGGTCCCCCCGGCTCTACACCGACACCCTGTCCAAGTTTTCCGGACAGGAATCCCTGGCCATCGACGAGATTGAGAAGGACCTGAACCGCAGTCTGCCCGAGTATGCTGGCTTCCAGAGCGAGGAGGGCATCGGCCGCCTGCGCCGCGTCCTCACGGCCTACAGCTGGATCAACGCCGAGATCGGCTACTGTCAGGCCATGAACATCGTCGTGGCCGCCCTGCTGATCTACATGTCCGAGGCCCAGGCCTTCTTCCTCCTCTCCGTCCTGTGCGACCGGCTGCTGCCGGGCTACTACTCCACCACGATGTACGGCACCCTCCTCGACCAGAAGGTGTTCGAGTCGCTCGTCGAGCGCACCATGCCAGTCCTGTGGGACCACCTCAACAAGACCGACGTCCAGCTGTCCGTCGTCTCACTGCCCTGGTTCCTCTCCCTCTATATCAACTCCATGCCCCTCGTCTTCGCCTTCCGCGTGCTCGACGTCTTCTTCCTCGAGGGGCCCAAGGTGCTCTTCCAAGTCGGCCTGGCCATCCTGCGCGTCAACGGCGAGGAGCTGCTGGAGGTCCAGGACGACGGCTCCTTCATCTCCGTCCTCAAGTCGTACTTCTCGCGCCTTGACGAGTCCGCCCACCCACGGTCCGAGAACCCCAAGCTACGCGCGATCACCCGCTTCCAGGAGCTCATGGTCGTCGCCTTCAAGGAGTTCGCCGGCATCACCCACGCCACCGTCACCGAGGAGCGCGACAAGCACAAGGACGCCGTGCTCGACAACATCGAGAGTTTCGCCAAGCGCACCTCCATCCGGAACCTGGGCCCCGACAGCAAGAAGCTGAGCATGGACGACCTCGGCGTCATCTATGACCGCTTCTACGAGATCCTCTACGACCGCCAGCAGCGTGAGCGCGTCCGGGAAGAGGAGCTGCGCCGCCTAGAGAAGCGCCGCGCCGAGCGCACCTCCACTCTGGGCCCGCCCGCCGACCACGAGGTCGGCCGCGTCGGTCTGGGTCCCAGCCCCTCGCACATGGACTACGAGGGCTTCCGCGAGTTCCTTGCCGCCACGGCCAAGTGGGCCTTAGGGGACTCTCCCGGGCCCTCGCGCTCCCCCTCGGGCGCAAGCTCGGGTGCCGCCGGCTGGCGGGGCTTCGGCCGCTCGCCGTCCCCCGGCCGGCCCGCGCCCGCCGACCACGAGTTCATGCGGCGGCTGTATCGCAAGTGGGCGACGGACCCGGACGAGGGTCTCAGCCTCCAGAACGTGGTCCATGGCCTGGCGCGCCTCAAGGGCCCGCGCGACATCATGAACAACATCCAGTACTTCTTCACCCTGTACGACGACCGTGGCAACGGCACCGTCGACCGTGAGGGCATCTTGCGCATGTCCGAGGCCCTGCTGTTCCTGTCCCGCCGTGGCTTCGACGGGACCATCACACCGACGCAGACGCTGGACGAGTTCGGCCACCCCGACCGTGACGCCCAGCCATCCGAGCCTCTGAGCACGGACGAGCGTTTCCTGGGGAGCGTCAGCGCCTTCATCCGCCGGTGCTTCGAGTACGCCGACCCCAGCACCCCGGGGGGCTCCCCCGGGGCCACCCCCAGCATCCCCGCCGACGAGACAGCTGACAAGCTGGCGTCCGTCCGCATTGGCGACGACGACGACGGCTCGGGAGACCTGTTGGACGTCGGGGACGAGGCCACGCCGGCCCACCACCGCAAGGCGTCAGAATCCGCCAACCCGGCGCTCGACCCCAACAACCCCCTGCACATCACGCTCCCGACCTTCCGCATGGTCATCCTGGCCGACGAGCTGCTGGAGCAGTTCTTCGACGCGTTCTTTCCGCGGTCGTTCCGCCTGTCGGTCGACTCGCACCCGGCCGTCACCGCCGCCTCGACGCTGTCGTCCAATCTTACCACGTTCTCCAACATCAACGTGCCGCGCCCCGGTCTCGGTGCAGGCGCGGGCGCCTCCGTCGGGGGCGCCTCGGGCGGCATCGTGCCCCCAGGTCGCGGTCTCCGCGGCGTGCTGGACAACATCGTCACGGACGGCATCCGCATGGCCGCGGAAGTTAAGAAGCGCATGGACGAGGCGCAGCGCGACATGGAGCGCAACGCAGTCGCGCGGGGCGACGACGACGAAGACGAAGACGATGAAGACGAGTCGGCGCCCCTCACGACACCATCGGCCTCCACCCCCACCACCGTTGGCGGCATGTCCAACTGGGGTGCCGGCGCCTACGAAGCCGACCGCGACCTCCTCGAGGGCGCCGAGGTCCTCAGCGTGCGCGAGAAAGATGCCGCTTCCCTGCTGGATGAAACCCCGGAGGGCGGATTGGGGAACGGGCCCAGCGAGGCGAAACAATCTCCGTCGAGTGACGAGAATCGTCGTCCGGCCTCGTCTTCACCACATGATTCCCACGCGACCGATAAGGACGAACATGTCGTCAGTAAGGTGGAGTTCGACTCGTAGTTCTAGGAACCTTTGACCGATCATCCACCTGTCCATCATCAACCTAAACTCTTTCACCCGCGGACAGCACGGTGTGGTGTCCCACCCATTTTTTTCTCTTCTCTCTCACAGTCTACATCTATCTATCCCAGGGATTTAGACCGATTTCCTGTAAACTATACATACATCCATATATTTCCTTATACAGATCGACCCTCCGACACTCACTCATCCACATCCACCAACCCATCAATCGGTCAATCCCATGCGGCGGATTGTTTATTCTTGGCTCGGCGTTATAGATCTTTTTCCTTGAATGTGTTTACTACTGTGCGGATCTGAATTAAATTATTTACTTAGACTAGGAGATATCTACTGTAGATTGTGATTGTAGGTGGGCGAGTGGCCCTTCCTGGCGTAGGTACATTGGGGGTGATAACTGACAATTATGGTTTTTATTGGTTGTTAATTCGACCTGATCTCTCGGCATTCGTTGTAGATAGTAATCGGTGGGTGGTAGTCTCTTCAAGTAAGGACCTGATGTGATGTTACAGGACATTGTCAAGTAAGGTAGTCTCTACAGCATTGTATGATTATGTACATGGAGTATATTGCGGTTTCATCATGACACGAGGTCTTGGCCCCTCCTCATCTGTACGGGGTCTTTCTATGCTAGACGGGTTTGCAAAACATGATCAAAATACATTCATCCAGTGATATCGAATGGAGATGGAGAATAGGAGAGGTAGAAAGTGGTTGGGGTATAATATGCACATCAAGTCATCACCAAAACCAACACCACGCTTGATCGCCTCACTTCATTGTAAAATTAAAAAAAGAAAAAAACAAAATAGAAAGAAAAAGGCGGGCATCAGTCCTTTTGTCCCTCGTTCTCGATTAATTCGAGGATGATTAGACTGCGCTCGAACTCCGGATGCTGCATGCTGATCTTGACGGTGCGACCGCTATTGGCTAGCGCGGGACCGTTGGATAAGCCACTAGACAGGTTGACCATCCCCCCGGAGGGCATAGGGATGCTGTTGGCGCCAGAACCTGGGAGACTGCTGCCGTCGTCCAGACAGACGACGCCGTGGCCCGGGATGACCTGGCGCAGGCGGCCATTCATGGCGTTCCGAACCTCGACAAAGTCGTCATCGAATAGTAGCAGGAACCGGCCGTACAGACAGGCCGAGTTCGCGCGGCCGACGAACTCCATCACCACGCTGCGGGAGATGTCGCCGTGCTTGTTCACGTAGACGGCGCAATCGGTGTAGACGACGAGGAACTCGCTGTCGCTGAGCCGGAACATGCCCAGCGGCCGCAGACCGGTGATCCGCTGCGCGATGCTCTGCAGCTGAGCCTGCGCCTCGGGCGCCTCGGTACGGAAGTCCGGCACCGACCAAGTCTGCTTCTTGTCGATGGTCAGGATCTCGATACCGCGGTGGGTGGAAATGGCTAGCGACGAGTGGAACATGTTGATCCCATAGCTTTCGGCGGGGATGTAAAACTCGTCGTACTCGCGGAAGAAGTCGGTCTGCGCGCGGCGCGACGTGAAGAAGCGGCTGCGGCTGGACGCCGACTTCTGGAGGACCGGCTCCAGCACCTTGAAAGTCGACGACAGGCCATCCCGCTTCTTGTACATTACCAGTGTGCGGTCCTTCATGTGGCCCGCCGCGAAGAAGCCAACCTCGCGGGCCCCGGACAGTTTCTGCGGCGCCCGACGGGCCGAATCCGCCGTGGTCTGTGAAGCCACCCCGCTCGGCGGACAGACCACGTCCAGGTGATACGCGATCAGGGACTTGTCGGCAATGAGGAGGAACAGGTTGAACTCCTCGAAAACGGTGATTTGGGTGACACGGATGACGGGGATGACCTGGGAAAGGTTAGATGAAATTCAGAGACATGGGAAGGGGCGGGGAGGCAAGACGTACGCGAGTCCAACCTCGCGGATCGTCGTAGGCGGAGAGGTAGACGCCATAGTCAGTACCGATAGCGCACATGCGGCGTCCGGGGGGTTGCTCGAAGACGGTGGCGCAGTGGACGGTGGTACGGCAAACGGGGGGCGGGCGTGGCCGGCCGGCGGGGTAGCGGCGCTCGACCTCGCGGATGGCACGGTCCAGCGGGGTGCCAGTGATGGCGACGCCGCGGGTGGGCATGGAATGGTCCGAGGGGGCAAAGGCGGTGTCGGCTAGCACGCGCAGACGGAAGGGCTCGGCATTCTGGGCGAAGAGCGCGGCGGCGTGGCGGGTCTTGGCCTCGACAATCTTCTCGCACCAGTCGCGGCGATCTCGGGCGGAGGCCGCGTAGAGGACATAGCTGCCGTTGACGCCCAGATGCTTGATCTTGAAGGGGTAGAGGACCTTGTCGTCCTTGGAGCTCTCGAGCACGGTGGCGGGTACGAGGGTGTGGCCCCCGCCGCTGCTGCCGCTGCCGCTGCCGCCCCCGCTGCCTCCGACGAGCGGGGCCATGGCGCCGGCGCCGAGGCCCTGGGGCTGGGTGACGGTGGTGACACCACGGACGGAGGACTTAACGACGGGGTCGTCGGTGGTACTCTCGAGAGCGAGCAGGTCCATGGGGATGGGCAACTTAGAGACGTCGTAGCACTCGTGGCGGACGGTGCGGGAGCGCTTGGCCAGGACCAGGTAGTGGTCGAAGAGGATGGCGTGGCAGTCAACGAGGAAGCGGGTGCGGGTGCCTGGGCGCTGCAGGTCGCCGCGGTGGATGACCTCGCGGCCGAGGTGCTCGAGGTGCAGCTCGACCTCCTTGCGCATATCCGGGCGCAATTGCAGACGCGCGCCCAGCTCCATCAAGTCGACCTTCCGGGCGGTCTCACCGACCTTATGATCACAGTCGAGGGCGACGAGGCGGATCTCCTCGATGGCCTGGGCCAGGTTCGCCTTCTCCTCCGAGTCGCGGACCATGTTCTTGTGGACAGTGGTCAGCAGCAGGGTGTAGCGCTGGATCCGGGTGATGGGGGCCTTAAGGTAGGTGTCCCAGCTGAGGCGGTTGGAGCGCTTGTGATCGCGAGCCTGGCCGAGGAAAGCGCGGAAGGCGACGTTGCGGTCGGCCTCGCGGCGCACTAGGTAGCTGGCGTGGGGGAAGGTGGCGGCGTAGTCGACGTAGACGGCGCGGGCCTTGCGGATCCACTCGCGGAAGAGGTCACTGAAGCCGGCGATGAAGGGGCCCTGCTCCTTCTGACGGTACTTGAGCTGGGCCAGCAGGTGGTCCTCGTTGACGCGCTTAACGGCGTCGACGCGGCCGAAGACGTCCTGCAGGAACTTGGGGAGGCGCTTGGTGGGGAGGAGAGGCGGCTGCATGGCGCGCAGTTGGTCGCGGTAGAGCTCTCGCAGGACGTCGAGTTGGGCGATGAAGGCGTCCTCGGTGGTGACGATCTCATGCAGGTTGTTCTGGCGGTCGATCTCCTTGCGCGGGTGGGCCTCCCAGACCTCCTTAGGGACGCGGTAGAAGGTCACCCAGTCCGCAGCCTTCTCCTGGGCCGCCATGGGCTGGGCCCGCAGGTTGACCTTCTTAAGGGTGCGCATGCAGTGGTGGGCGTAGCAACGGCCGTAGGCGCCCTCGGGGGCGAACTCGTGCAGACGCGGAGCGTAACAGCCGGTGCCGGTGATGGGGACGAGCACACCCGACAGGGTGCCAGGGCCGAACTTGACCCACTCCTCGTCGGGGACCAGGGCGCCAGCGGCGCGCATGCCGGCGACGACGCGGGCAGCGAGCGTCTCGGCGTCGGCGACGTTCATGGTGGGGACCTTGTGGGTGAAGAGGGCGACGAGGGCGTCCACGACGGCCTGCTGGCGCAGGTCGGTCTCATCCTCGCACAACTCGCGGATCCAGGCGAGGACGGCGCTGACGGCCCAAGGCTCGGCGCAGCGGCGGAAGTGATCGGAAGAGAGCTTGGCGAGGTTGGGCCGCTTGCGGCGGCCGGCGGGGATGGTGGGTAAGTCGAGGGCCACGGCGGGGGGGGTGGGGGCCGCGTCGGCGGGGGTAGCGGGCGCAACGTACTCAGGGGACGGTAGGGTGTGGCGGGCGGTGGTGGGGTCCTGGGGGTTGGGCAAGGGCTTGTAGCGGGCGCGGTCGGCATCGGTCTTGGAGCGGGTGGGAGTTTCGGCGCGCGGTGCGATGGGGTGCGTGGAGAGGGACGAGGATCGCGGCACCTGCGAGGGGCTAGCGACCTCGGCGGGATCCCCGGTCGTCACCACAGGCGACGAGGCCGGCAGGTCTATCGGCAGGGGGCGGCGGTAGGTGCCCGCCGGGACCAGGTGGGCGAGCACGCCAGGAGCGGGCTCGACAGGGGCGGGCGGCAGGGGGCGCATGCCCGGGTGGAAGAACAGGTCCTCGGGCCCACTATCCCCGGCGTCGGAGCCGGCGCCCGCACTACCGGCGGGCGACCAGGCCGTCTCCGCTTCTTCTTCCTCCCCCTCCTCTCCCTCCTCCACCTCGTCCTCTTCCTCGTCCTCGTCCTCGTCGTGGGCCTCGTCGGCTGGGTGGTCGCCGGCACGCCGGCCGTAGGCGGTAGGGTCGGCGAGGCCGCCGGTGCCGCCATAATCGACGCGGGCTTGGTACGGGGTGAAGGCGGGAAAGAAGGCGGGGGGGTCGGCGGGGTAGTCGTAATCGTTGGAGTCGTCGGAGTCGGTGGGCGCCGCCGGCGTCGGAGACCCGGCGGCGGCAGCGGCGCGACCTGAGGAGTGGGACCCGTGGGCACTGCGCAGGGAGGCCGGGGCGCCGGCGTCGGTGTCGCGGCGGGCTCGACGCTCAGCCAGGGCGCGGTCCTCCTCGTCGGCCATCTGCATCATAGCGAGGCCGGCGGCGGCCTCTGCGTCGCTGTCATCGCTGTAGGCGTCATAATTGACGTATTGGCCGGTTCCCGTAGAGATGTTGCCGTTGGTGTGGGTGTGCGTCTCGTCCGGGGTCAGGTCGGTGAGCGCGTCGTCGTCGTGGTTATTGTGGTCGTCACTGGCCCCGCGGGATTCCTGCACGGCGGCCTCGACTTCCCGCATCAGATCGTCGTAGGCAGCGGGCGGCGGGCCCCCATCGCGATCTTCGGCGACGGGCGGGCCGGGCAGGGGCCTGGCTTGCGGGTGACGTGTCAGGGTGTCGGTGCGCCGCGGGGGAAGGGGCGGGGTGGGCAGAGCGCGGCCGGAGCCGACGCGTGGAAGGCTCCCCCGTTTGGCGGCGGGGTCCTCCACGGGTGCGGCATGTACGGGGGGCGGTGGAGGGTGGTCCTCGATGGGATGTTCAGCCCAGCGTGGGGATTGGGGGCCGTATGTGATGGGGGTGGCGGCGGACCGGGGTGTGACGGGGGGCGGGGAGACGCCGTATGGGGTCCCGGGGGCAGCGACGCCGTAAACACCGCGACCGCCATAGGGGTGATCCGGCCCGCGCGGGGGCGGAGGCGGCGGCAGGGGTTGCGTGGGGGACAGCGGGGTCTGGGGATAAGGCAGGCTGGGCGGGCGCGGGAGGAAGGCGGGGGCGCCAGTGGCCTGGTAGGCGGCGGGGTTGTAGGGCGGATGGTGGTGGGCGGGACCGGTGTAAGCGAGGGGACTATAGCCCAGGGAGGTCGGGGTGGCGGTCGGGGTGGGGTACTGTTGGGGGTTGTAAGGGGAGGAGGACGAGGCGGCGGACGCGGTGTACTGATAATGGTGGGAGGAGGAGGAAGAGGAGGCCGGATGCTGATAGACGGGAGCGTGGGTAGACGCCCGTGGACGCACGCGCGGCGGGGATCTGGGGCCGTAGCCACCGTCGGGACGTGGCAGCTGCAAGTCGGCATCATCGCCCTCGTTGTAGCTGGGCATGCGTCGCAAGGGGGTGTAGCCGTTGGGGGGACCGTTCTGGTAGTGGCCGTTTTGGTAGGGGCCCTCTTGGTAGGGGCCCTCTCGATAGTGAGCCATGACGGCTCACGGGTCGACGGTCGATGGGAAATGACGGGGAGGACCGGGGAGAGAGTGTGTGCGCGTGTGAGTGGGTCCTAGGGAGGGTGGAGGGTCTAAGGAGAGGTAAGGCCGGTGGTAGAGAAGCCACGCGGGAAGATGTGGTACGCCAACGTCGGAGGAGGGGGGAGGTGAACAGACGAGGGTTAAGAGGGGAGAAGAGGAAGAGAGAGGGAAGAGAGAGTGTGTGGATGAGAAATGAGGCTGAGGCTCGACCCAAGCAACCCCAAGCGGCCAAGCCACGCGGAGGGGAAAAGTGGAGACAGTGACGGCGATGGGTCAGGGGGAGAGCATTGGCCCTGAGGAGGAGGATGGACGATATAAATCGATTGAAAGAGATCTGGGATTCAAATCCGAATCAGGGTGACATCCTAGAGAGGCAAAGTCAGCTTGACGGAACGGTGCATGGTGGGCAGTAGCCAGGACAACGCGCTCACAGTACATGGTCGGACGGGGCAGGGATCAATCCTGGCGGGAAGGGATCCACTGGGAAGTCATCGTGGAATGTTGGAGATGACGTGATATGATGGTAGGATTGAGATGGACGATGGAGATGAAAGGAGGAGAAAATGAAGCCGAAGTTAAAGTGAGAAAAGGAGAAAACGAAAAAGAAAAGAAGATGAGGTTGACGCCTGGAATCTCAGGTGGTGATGGACACCTGTGGACACCTGTGGACACCTGAGGATGGGGTTTGGTTGACACCTGAGTTAAGTATGCCTCAGGCAGCCAGGTCCTTAGGCCATCACAGCCCCAGGCAGACAACATACCTCAGGCTCTCTCCAACCACGTCGACCTCGGCATCGACGTTTTATATCAACTTCAACTTCACTTCATCAATCCTCCTATCGTCCTCGATCTATATCTATCTATGTAAGGTCATATACGCCCTGTTGGTCTGATTTCCCTTGATCCATCTCCCCGTCGGACGACTATATATTTTTACAGGACCGTCATGACTACCACCATTTATCTCCTGCACCCGAAACAGAAGATGAAACGTATCAAACCCGATCAAAGAGATATATTACACCTCTCTCGATAATTTCTTCTTAGATATCTCATCTTCAACCTCAGAGAGGCTCCACTGATGATATCGTTCACATTCCACCCATATCCCTGCCACGGGGATCGGACAGACCAGGACCTCGTTCTTCCTCGACATCATTCATCCCAGCGTCAATCTTCGTACGATCCCCATGGATTATCTCCCTAACTGACCGACAGGGATGAGATCCCTCAGTCATCTCGCCTTCCTGATTATCTTGACCCTCCTGCACCCCGCAACCGCGGAGCATCCTCCGCCCTGGAATGGCTCCACCACTCTCGTCCCCTATGTCGTCGACCCGCTCCCGCTAGGCTCCGTCCGCCCCCAGGGCTGGCTCGCCGACCAGCTCGCCCTCATGGCCGATGGACTCCCCGGCCATGAGCACGATTTCTACCGATATGTCCGCGACAGCGTCTGGGTCGGTGGCGCCGACGAGTACAGCGACGCCCACGAAGCCCTGCCCTACTGGCTCAACGGTCTCGTACCCCTGGCCGCTTTGACCGACAGCCCCCGCCTCTGGAACCAGGCCCGCAACGTCTCCGATGCCGTCCTTGATCGCCAGCAGTCCGATGGCTGGCTGGGTTCCGAGCCCGCCGACGGTCCCCGCGACCTCTGGGGCCGCTTCCCCCTGGTCCTGGCCCTGACCCAGCTCGCCGAGGCCGACCCCGACCGCGCGCCTCGCATCCGAGACGCTTTGCACCGCTTCGTTGCCTGCACCCATACAATGCTGGCCGACAACTACCGCGGGTACATCTCCTCGGGCGACGATGACCCTCGCGGCTTCATGGACGTCTGGGGCCCGCGCGGCCGACCTGATGCTCTCACTGCAGTGGCTCACCACCCACGACCCCCGCAACGGCACTGAGACGCACCGTCTGTTCGACTGTATGTACTGGCTGCAGCGCGGATTTCACGATTGGACCCAGTGGTACACCAACGGCGTCTACCTCGACACCCTTTCCGCCGATCAAGTCAACCAGAACGGCCCCTTCGAGCACGGCGTCAACATCGCCCAGGGGTGGAAGTACGCCGCCTTCGTGCGCCGCTTCTCCCATAACGACGGCCTGGCCGATAGCGCTCGCCGCGCCGTCCGCTGGACCCTGGAATCCCACGGTACCCCGTCAGGATCCATTATCGCCGACGAACGCCTCTCCGGCCGCAGCCCCACGCGCGGCACGGAGTTCTGCACCGTCGTCGAGGCCCTTTTTCCCCTCGCTTACCTGCACCGCGCCCTGCGCACCCCCGGCCTGGCCGACGCCACCGAGTGCGTGGCCTTCAACGCCCTCCCCGTCATGGCCCTGCCCGACTGGTGGGCCCACCAGTACGTCGCCCAGACTAACCAACCCATCTCCCACGTCCTCGACAACTCCCCTTTCTCCAACATCGGCACCGATGGCCAAATCTATGGCCTTGAACCGCACTACCCCTATTGCACCGTCAACCATCCACAGGGATACCCCGAATACGTGGCCGGGTCGTGGGGGCGCGTCGGCCGCCGCGGCATCGCCCACGCTCTGCTGGGCCCCACACGCGTTCAAACAAGACTGGAGACGGCGTCGCCGTTGACATAGTCTGCGACACAGCCTACCCCTTCTCGCCCGAGCTAACCTACACCGTGCAGGCCGACGGGCCGGCCGATATTCTCGTGCGCATCTCGGAGTGGTCGGCACCGCGCGACACTCGGGTGACGGTGGATGAGCGGTCGGCGGAATCTGCCCAGCCGGATCCCGCCACCGGCCTGCACACGATCCCCGTGGACGCTGGCAAGACACGGGTCGAGGTGCGCCTGGCGCCGACAGTGCGCGTGGAGCAGCGTGCCAACGACACGGTGTCGCTCTTCCACGGCACACTGCTGTACGCTAACCCCGTGGGATTCAACGACACGACGACGCTGGATCCCTCGTACCCGGAGGGGACGGCGCCGGAGCAGGTGCGCAACCACGCCCTGCAGCCGACGGGGCAGTGGGCGTACGCCGTGGACCCGAGCACGGCGCGATACGAGGGACTGGACAAGGATGGAGGGAGCCTCCCAGACCTGTTGTGGACGACGGGTGCGCCCACGGCAATTATAGTGACGGTGTGTCGGATTGACTGGCCCATGCAGGACGGCTTCGCGTCTAACCCGCCGTTGGGGGAGAGTCGGCGCTGCGTAGAGGTGCGGCTGGTGCCGTATGGGAGTGCCAAATTGCACATGGCGGAGTTGCCCGTGATGGAGCAGTCGTCTTAGTTTGTGCTGGCATGTCCACCTTCTGTGCAGTATTGAAGATATCCTCATCGCATTCGAGTTAGGGCTAGGGGTCGTCAGGTGACTGATCTTGCATCTACCATATCTTCTATATAGTCTACATCTTAGTACCATCAGCAATCGAAATTGAAGCAGATTTCAACACCTATTTTCGTGTTTAATAGCCATGTCTGTCTAGTCCTGCCTGGACCTTGAGACATGCCGAGGCAGCGAGGCTGACGTCGCGGACCCATTCGAGCGGTGGTCGACCCACTCACTGTTCAATAATCAATTCAGTATGATATCCGATATTCACTTATACATCTTCTCATGAACTGACACACGGTACAAATTTCACTGTTCAAAGGATACTTCAGCATTCATAGTTGATAATCTTGATCATTCACCTTTTATAGATCATTTGTATAAATGAAACCCAGGAGAACTTCATCCTTGGCCTCCCTGATCCATTATCCTAATAATCCGAGTGGGTCCAGTCGGGGGTCGGCATGGAGCGAGATCCACTCAAAAAAACATCAAATATCGGATGAGATTGGAATCCCTGAATCCCTGAACCCTGGTCCTACCCACACTGTGTCGGCATCATGCATGACCACGACCAGCATGATCCTCCTTTCTCCGGCGTGTCCGTGGAGGATCCCGGGCTCGTCGAGCTCGATCGCATCGAGACGGCCCGTCTGCAACAGCAGGCCACCGTCGGCTCGATGCGCAATCGCATTCCGCGCGAGCAGTGGCTGCCCCTGGGTGCCGGCAAGCCCTACCCCCCCGAGCTACCCAACTCGGAGGACTACGTGGTGGAATTTGAGGGCGTCGACGACCCTCTGCACCCGCAGAATTGGCCCATGCCGAAGCGGTAATACATCTCCTTCGACCATTCCAGTCCGGACATACTGATACGGGCCATGTAGGATTCTGATCGGCTCCCTCCTCACGTTCGGCGCCCTCGTTACCTCCTACTCCAGCGCCATCTTCGCCACCGCCTCCCCCGGCGTGATGGAGGAGTTCGGCTTCGGGTCTGAGGTCGCCGCCCTCGGGACGACGCTGTATGTGCTAGGCTTCTCAGCCGGGCCGACGGTGTGGGCACCGGCGTCGGAGCTAATCGGCCGTCGCTGGCCGCTGCTGATTGCCATGTTCGGGTTCGATATCTTCTCCATCGCAACGGCCGTAGCCAAGGACACGCAGACCCTGTTCCTGGCCCGGTTCTTCTCGGGCTTCTGTGCCGCCAGCATCATCGCCCTCGTGCCCGCCAGTCTGTCGGACCTGTTCAAGAGCCACCACCGCGGCGTTGCCATAGCCATGTACACCATGGCCGTCTTCCTTGGGCCCTTCACGGCGCCCTTCATCGGCGGCTTCACCGCCGCCAGCGACCTCGGCTGGCGTTGGACGCTGTACGTGCCCGCAATCGTCGGCTTTGCCAGCCTGGGCCTTATGCTGCTCTTCTGTCCCGAAACGTACGCGCCCACTGTGCTTGTCCACAAGGCGGCCGTCTTGCGCCGCCAGACCCGCAACTGGGGCATCCACGCGCGCCAGGACGAGCTCGAGCTCGACTGGCACCAGCTGGTCACTAAGAACCTGGCCCGTCCGTTCCGCATCCTTTTCACCGAGCCAATCGCCTTGCTGTTGACGCTGTATATGTCCTTCATCTATGGTCTGTCCTATGCCCTTCTTCAAGCATACCCCATCGTCTTCCGCGACATCTACCGCATGCCTGCTGGGGTCAGCGGCCTACCTTTCATTGGCCTGATTATCGGCGAGATGGCAGGCTGTGCGTTTGTCTTGTCCGGGGGCCGGTCCTATCAGCGGAAGCTCGAGGCGAACGGGTTCATAACTGTGCCGGAATGGCGTCTGCCGCCGTGTATCGTGGGGGGTATTGTTTTTGCGGGGGGGTTGTTCTGGTATATCATCCTCCTATCCTCATACAACGTACATATGTTAACTGTTATAGGTTTGGATGGACCGGCTATTCCCACTCCATCCACTGGATGGCACCCACAGCGTCCGGCGTGCTAATCGGTTTCGGCCTGACCACCATCTTTATGCAATGCTTCAACTACATCCTAGACACGTACTCCCACTTGTAGGTTCCCTGATCTCACTTACATCCTACAACCTTCCTAACCAGAGATAGTGCCGCCTCCGCCTTCGCAGCAAACACCATGATGCGCTCCATAGTCGCCGCCTGCTTCCCTTTGTTCACCGAACAGATGTTCCACAACTTGGGCATCCAGTGGGCGGCTACACTGCTGGGCTGTATTGCCGTCGCGATGATCCCTATTCCGATCTTGTTTTACCTCTTTGGGGGCCGGATCCGCGCGATGAGTCGTCTGGCGCCGGTGGATCCGGCGGGGAAGAGTGTTTAGACCGATGACGGTATATAGTAATGCCTCAATTAATAGAATAACCGTACGCCCTCTCTACCACATAGATATCCCAAATTACATCAGACTAGCCGTTTTTTTCTCTCAATTTCACGTCAGTATTTGTTATCATTGTCCCAATCACGCCAACGCCCAGCTCGTATACAGACAACCATCTCGACCCGATACACCATTCCAATCTCAGCCGACCGAATCTTGCAACATTCCAATAACTAAGCATGGGAGATCCATGTACTCATTATCCAATGTTGCGGTCGGTGGTTTCAACGTCATTTCCACTGTGTCAGACCGTCTCGTGAATCTGATATTTATAGTCCTATTGTAGTTACCCACAATCGATCAGTAGATGATTGTTCGAGAGAACAATCCTAGAAACCTCATTCAATTCTGGCAGCTCCATTCAATCCATGCAGTCCTCATTAGAACAAAACTACGCAAATGATCCTTCTGACTTCACTTCCAGAGTATGGAAAAGGTGACACGGCCCAACTGAAACGGACGGCAACGTGCATCGCCTCTGTTCTCTCTTGGCCGTAGAAATAGTCATCAACTCCTTTGATCTCATCCACAGAACATCCACAGAAAATGGTAATGCAAATGCTTCTCAGTGCCCTAGCCCTCGTCTCCCCCGTTATCGCCATATCGGCACCACTGCACCCATTCGATCTGGAGAAGAGCTCAGATGGCATTACCTACCAGCTCGGGGATGTCGCCTACTTTGTCAATGTCAAAAATCCCACGCGTCGCTGGGCTGTCCCTGACCTGGAGCCCGATAAGGACTTGACCCTCCTGACGGCCGTCTTGACGAACCAGAGTGTTGTCACAGGCGACCACCTGGAGGACCTGCTCACGAGCTACCTCCAGTCCGACGATGTCATGACCGAGGATTTCCTGCAGGCCATCTACCTATCGTCGAGCGCATCTTCCGCGAGGCTGGACGCCTCCGCTATCGAGTATCTTGAGCACATCCACTGCGCCTTGATCTTCTTGGATATCAAATTCCGCCAGCGTGTCCTGCCAGACAACTACCACCGGATTGCCACCCGCGACACGAAGTCACTCCCTTCCGGCCCATATACAGCCAGGCTGTCACCGCATGGCCTCCATCTCTTCGACACATACCGCCTGTATGTCGACGAATACCGGGACTTCATCACCGGCGTCTATCCCTCGCACGATGAATCCGGGGCCTTTACCAGCCTGTTTGCCTTCTCCCCCGGTCGCTGGGGTGCCCTAATCCCCGTCCCTAGTCGGATCCACGCGCGCCACGATCCCCGCCCTCTAGCCGGTCGGCGAGTCGCCATCAAGGACCTCTTCGACCTCCAGGGCACACAGACCTCCGCCGGCAGCCAGGCCTGGATCGACATCACCCCGGTCGCCACGTCCACAGCCCCAGCCATTCAGCGCCTGATCGACCTTGGCGCCGTGCTTGTAGGTAAATTCAAGCCGGGACAGTTCGCCTCGGGCATCGACCCCTGGAACTGGACTGACCTGCACGCGCCCTTCAACCCCCGCGGCGACGGCTACCTGACCTGCTCGGGGTCCTCGTCCGGTGGCGGCTGCGCGATCGCTGCCTACGACTGGCTCGACGCCGCGATCGGCACCGACACGGCCGTCTCCATGCGCCGCCCGGCCGCCGTGTCGGGAACATATGGCAACCGACCCAGCCAGGGTATGATCTCAATGGAAGGTGTTGTCCCCCTGAACTGGGCCCAGGACACAGCTGGCGTGTTCGCCCGCGACCCGACGGATTGGGCGCGCTTTGCCAAAGCTTGGTACACGCCACGGCTGCATCAGGACCCGTCCATCACCGGATTGCCCCCACTGTCCGTTCGGGACACGAGGGCCTTCCCGCGCCGGCTACTCTACCTTTCTGAGTACTTCCCGCTGGTGAACCCTGCCGCGCAGACCCTCGTCGAGACGACGCTGGCGCGCGTAGCGACTCGATTCAGCCTCACGGTCGGACATCTCCACCTCACCGACACCATCGCCAACGCGTCCATCTTCCCCGGGGTGTCGGGTCTGACCACATGGGAGACTGTGCTCAATGCCTCGTCAACCATGTCCGTCTGGCCGCAGTGGGTGGACGTTGTCACGCCGCTCGTGTCGATCTGGGCGCAGCGCCACGACGGCCGCTACCCTCCGGTCGATCCGGCCTGGCGGCAGCAGTGGCACACCTTCGACCCGAACGTCACAACGCAGACGGCCTATGAAGCGGCGCGGCAAGTACGCGCCCAGATGGCTGCATGGTTCGAGCAGCACATCCTGTACGAGACGCGCGAGTCCTGTTCCGAGTCTATCCTAGTGTGTGATATTAGCACCGGGGGCCTGCCCAGCTTTCGGGAAGGGGCTCTCAACGACGGCCCGAATGCGACGCGCTTCGGGCGGATCCCGGACGGCGCAGTGACAACGTGTGGGCTACTGTGCGCTATTTTCGGGTATGTTCTTCAGCCTCGGGCTGACGTATGATTGATCGAGCAAGTGCTAACTGGCTCGCGTGTGCAGATGTGTCGACGTCACGATCCCCATTGGACAGGTTCCATACGAGTCCCGGGTAACAGGGGTACAGGAGCAGTGGCCGGTGACGATAAACCTGCTGGTGCGACGGGGGTGCGACTTCATGTTGTTCAATATGATTGAAGAGATGCACAAGGCTGAGATTCTGCGGGGGGTCCAGACTGGGCGAGTGGCGTTTTAATCTCTGTCAGCCTGGTGGACGGTTTCCGTCTTGCTACATCGATGAGATTAGGCTGGAATACGAGACGCAGGGAAGAGGAGTCTTTGATGCAGGAAGATCCAATCAACACATTGCCAGTTCACCAACCATCCCCTGTAGGAATAAGATGACACCCACTATGTTGCTGCGCCCCGAGCTGTGATCCAACAGCCGTTGAATCTCTGGAACGTCAGCGGGGGGTTGCATTAGGGCTGACGCGTCTGGGCCCTACTTGGTCGGCCTGATTCTTTGAGGAAATCAAGTTAGTGTAACTGGTTTAGCTTGATATGACTCGATACAAAGAGATATAAAGAATATAATCCCATCAATCCCCACTCATTCTCCACTGCAGAGATGAAAAGCTTATCTATCCACCATGGGCCGCTCGCACGCCGTTGGACTGGGCATCTCCCCTTGGACACGGTTGCCGGATGATGAACCTGCTCTCGATCGACCCTCTCCTGGCTACATCCCCGACCAGAATCCTGACCAGAATCCCTCCGATCAGATGTCCCCGCCTTACTCCGCCCGTCACGTTCTGCTCGATCCCTCCCACGGCATCAAATGTCCCGCGCGAGGCCACCTGGTCAAGTCCCGCTGGTCGTGGCTCCCCGTGTCCATCATCCTCCTGGCCGTCTACGCCACCCTCGCGTCATGTTTCTATCTGGTCGTCGCCCTGGTGCGACCCCGGTTTGGCGATCGCATTGGCGTGGGAGGGCTGGACCCGGCCACAGCAACGCTGCTGAGCGCCCTGATAGCCAAGACAATCGAACTGTCGTACGTGACGGTGTGCGTGGCCTTCGTAGGCCAGGTCCTCTCGCGGCGCGCCCTGCTCCGACGCTCGCGCGGCATCACCATCCCCGAGATGAACCTGCGCACCTGGATAATGCAACCGGGCTCTCTCCTCGTCCAAGGCGAGATGCTGCGACAGGCGGCCGGCACCGTACTGGGAGTGCTCGCCCTGACGGCCGCCATCGTCTCGATGCTGTACACCACCGCCGCCGAGGCCCTCGTCGCTCCCAAGCTGATTCTCGGTCACGTCGAGTCGCTCCAGTTGATCGGCCGCGTCTCCGCGGATTTTGCCGACCCTGAGATCCTGGGCGAGCAATGTGCTAGCCCGATCCCGCTCGCGATGGACCCGGACAATCGGAACAGAACCTGCATGGAGCTGCTGCACACCGGCCAGGCCTACCACAACTACAGGGCATGGCTCAACGCGTGGAGCACCATCCGCGATCCCACCGACGACCTCGCGCACCGGCCGCCCCCCATGGGCTCTCTCTGGGACAACACCACCCTGATCGGCCAGTGGATCGACCGCGAGAACAGTGACGTGGCGGAGCTTTCGGAGCGCTACCATCGGCTCATCCTCAACGTCACGGCGGCGATGCCCCATGGCGGCGTTTTCGTGGCGACCAACGACCCAGTCAACGGCATCCCCCAGCCCCAGGTCCGCGGCGAGGGCGATTTCGAGCTTGACGCCGCCGTCGCGGCCCCGGCCGTTAACGTTCTCTGCGCCGGCATGACAAGTGAGGAACTGGCTCCGCTCGTCTGGACTGAGTGGCCGGAGGGCTCCAAGGACAAGCTCGACGTCCCTGCCTGGCTCCAGAACAAACCCCAAGGCGTCCCGGACTACCCGGACTACCTCAACCGCACCGTCGTTGACGATCTCTTCGGCTGGGGCCCGAAATACGGCCAACGGCCACCCGTTTTCGGCCGCTTCCCCAGCGCATACAACACCGTCCTTAACACCACCGGCCTCGCACCCGCGGACTCGGTCTTCCTCCTTGGCACCACGCCCAACCCCTCCACCGACGATCCGCCCTACGTGCTTTGCGCGCTCAAAGCGAAGCTCTCGCCGCGGTGTTCAACCCACTACGAGGCGTCAGCCACCGGCGCCAACCTCACCGTTAACTGCCAGTCGCCCACCAACTCCATGCAGTACGATCGCTTCCACCCCGACGACCCAGACGGAGAATGGAGCCCCAACTGGAAGAATGTCGCGTCACTGTGGAGCACATCGCTCAGCCTGGGCACGGGAATGCTCGACGGCGCCTCCAGCAACGCCCGACTGCTGATGCAGCTCGTCCCCACGGGGCAGCCACGAGCCCTGCCCGCCGAGCGGCCCTCCGTCGCCGAGGGTCTCGCCGTCCTCGCTGGTAGCACACTTCTCCTCTCCACGATGAGCACCTCATTCCGCACCGCGTGGCCCTACGCCGACCGTAAGGACAGCATTTTGCACAACCCCGTGCCAGAGACCTGCGAGGCAACTCTGCGCGCGGTGGGCTACGCGTCGGGGGGTTCTCATCCGTGGCAACGGGTGTTCTACCTCGTCCTAGGGGCGGCCTTTATCACCAGCGTCGTCTATCTAGCTTTTCTTCTGGGAGAGGCGCGCGGCGAGCAAATCACGGACTTTACGGAGCCGCCGAATCTGTTCGCACTAGCGTTGAATAGCCCTGCGTCGACGCGGGTGCAGGGGGCGTGTGCGGAAGGCCCGACGGGCGCGGTCCTCGAGGAGCAGTTCAACATTGCGGCAGCGAATGACGAGGGACATCTCTTTATTGCTGGTAAGGGGGATGGGTATGCTCATGCGACGGGGGTGGATGGGGGAGCGGAGGTGGGGGGTGGGAGTCCGGTGATGCAGGAGTATCGACGGTTGGCGAGGGGACGGACTCTCTGTTCATGGTTTTATTAGCTGATCAAGATTGAGACTGCTCTTCTGATGTCAATGTGTTCTTTGAAATTGTTTATAGAATAGCGAGGCGTTGCGAGATTGATGGGTTATGCCTTGATCATAGATCGTAAACTAATCATGTAGTAATTTTGATAACATGACATTCCTGAAATTGCTCTCATCATGCTGCATATGTCAACTTTTCGTCTCTCACTGCATGTCATTGTACTGGCTTGTACTATACAAAGTGACTGTGATTCGTGCTGGTGATGAGACTGGCTGTACATGGTGATGCATATCAGTAGACGTGAATGGTATCATCTATATCAACTCAGCCTTGACTGACTACAGTCACCGGCGTATGACACAATGAATATCCTCTCTGTCTACTGCATGCTTCACATGTGCAACAGCAAAACAGGATCAGACCCACAATACTAGCAGTTGATATAGACAAGGCTGGAGGGGGACTGCGGGGCAGATGCAACCCCAAACATGCCAATAGAATCAATGAAGATCTTTACCGTTTACCGTAAATAACGCGCATTTTCACTAGCTTCATCACTGGTGATGAAGGGTTCTAGGCTGATACTCTTCTTTAAAGCTGGGATTCTTCTCCCAGGTCACCAACCAAGTCATCCTCATCCTACCTCCATCCCACCCCCCCTCGAGCAATCCCATCGATCTGCCAACATGCCCATCGGAGTTGCCTTGATCGGCGCCGGCCTCTTCGCGCGACTCGTCCATCTGGTAGGTCCTATCTTATAGCATAGTTCACTGGCTAATATCCCCAGCCTGCAATTGACGCCGCACCCGACCTCGAGCTTCGCGCCGTCTACTCGCGATCGCTGAAATCCGCTCAAAGTGTGGCCCCAGACCGCGACCTGGCTCGATATGCCGACGATGCAGACCAAGACCTAGCGGCGATGCTGGGCCGATCTGATGTCACCGCCGTCATCATAGCGTACGGCATCTCAACCCCGCTCCAGAAGGCATACTGACATGAAATCCCAGTGTCCCAATCGTTCAGACTGCGAAGTTCGTGCGCATTGCCTTAAACGCCGGCAAACATGTCCTCTCCGAGAAACCCATCGCCAAGGACATCGCCGAAGCGACAACCCTACTACAGTGGTACCGGTCGTCGGGAGTCTCG
This sequence comes from Aspergillus candidus, assembly GCF_002847045.1. Classification (NCBI taxonomy): domain Eukaryota; kingdom Fungi; phylum Ascomycota; class Eurotiomycetes; order Eurotiales; family Aspergillaceae; genus Aspergillus; species Aspergillus candidus. The sequence continues at coordinate 61,693 of NW_020194086.1, read as the reverse complement.
CAGCGAGCCAACTGGTCCGTGGCCGAGAACTGGCGGTACTGGAAGAGTCTGAATTACGCGCGCGACCAGTTGGCTGCACTGGGTCGGATTCACCAGCTGCGCGTGCAAGTCAACCTAGACTGTCGGCCGGGATTCTACATGTGGAGCTTCTTCGGTGAGCCCAATTTACTTCCCCCCACAAGCTTCTGTCCATATTAGAGCTGACAATCTCTAGAGGGCTCCGCATGGCGGAGACACCCCGAGCATCAGGGCGGCACGCTGCTGGACTCCGGGGTCCACTACGCAGCGAGCCTGCGCCACTTGCTTCGCTCTGACCGGGTGACACGCATTGCGGCCTTTGCAAATGCCGCGCAGGATACGCTCCCTCCGCTCGACACGCTGGATGCCATCTTTCAGACCGAGGCGGGCACCCAGGGGGTGTTCCAGCTGTCGTTCACGTCAAACCTCCACGGCACGGGGTGGGAGATGGTCGGCGATAACGGCAGCATCAGCGTCATGGATTGGAACGGCACTGTCGATAATACGACTGTAACCACCCGTTTCAGGGACCGTGAACCCGAGGTACGTCAGATCCCCATCGAGGGGCTGGGCGTGCCGGACGAGGTCCTGGCTTGGGGAAAGGCGCTGGCCACGGGGAAGTGGAATGATCGACAGCGACCGGAGGAGGCGCTGGCCGACCTAGAGCTGGTATGTTTTCCTATCTTCCTTCGTATTCGAGATGCTGACGGGACAGATGGAATTGATGTTCCAGAGCAGTGCAGAGCAGGGAATGCCAAAGGTGCCGGTTCATCAGGTGGTAGATCGCTCGCAGTGAGATCGATCTCGATTGGATGGATGAAATTAGGAATCCTTTATCTGTATCCTCTTCTGCTCCAGACAAAAATCTTAATAGTATTATCTACTCGACCTCGTATGAAGCATCATCGATGGCGATGTAGCACGAGTGGTGACATCATCGCCGCATTCAGCAAGGCACCAGGAACTGACCACATATCACTTCACATCTTCATTCACAGGTAATACACATACACGGGTATGAGTATATAAACTATAGTATATAAATTTATCAGCATGGGTGGTGGTGAAATTCCCCCATATCCAACCCCCTCCATCGGTCATGGCGACCCCAGTCGACTGCACGCGGTGGTGGATCTCGGCAGGTAATCGCAATAGCTTCATCTCCATTTCATCCACTAACCGTCCAGCAATGGCATCCGCTGCTCAATCACCGACCTGGCCGCCCGGAGCGCCCGCATTCTTCCCACCCAGCACATGCAGCGCGTCAACATCGCCCTCTACGACGCACAGTACGACGACTCCGGCAAGCAGATCCCCATCCCTTCCGACGTCATCGATGCCGTCGTCGCCGCCATCACACGCTTCCAGACCATCTGTGTCCAGTTGGAAGTGCCGCCTCAGAACTTCCGCATCGTCGCCACCGAGGCCACGCGCAAGGCCCTCAACGGTGCCGACCTGGTCGCCGCTATCGAGCGCGCCACCACCCGCCCCGTCGAGATCCTCTCCAAGTCCCACGAAGGCGTCGTCGGCGCATGGGGCATCGCCAGCGGCTTCTCTGACATCCAAGGCCTCGCTATCGACCTAGGCGGCGGCAGTATGCAGATCACCTGGCTGATCGCCCACGCCGGCCACGTCCAGCTGAGTCCGCGCCGCGCCGTCAGCTTCCCCTACGGCGCGGCCGCACTGACCCAGACACTCCACCTGCTGAAGCAAGGCAAAAGCAAGAGCGAGGCCCGTCGCGCGCTCGACGCCTTTCGCGCCGACATGGAAGACCACTTTCGCGACGCGTTCCGCCAGCTAGCCATCCCCGCCCCGCTCCGCGACCACGCCCGCCGCCACGGCGGATTCGACCTCTACCTCTCCGGCGGCGGGTTCCGCGGCTGGGGATACCTCCTTCTCTACCTACATCAGATCCACCCGGACAAGGAATACTACCCGATATCCATCATCAACGGCTACTCCGCGCCGCAGGCCGACTTCGCCGACACCGACTCCGTCGAGCGCGCCGCCCGCACCGCAGACCGCATCTTCCGCGTCTCCGACCGCCGCCGTGCCCAGGTCCCCTCCGTCGCCTTCCTGGTCAATGCCCTGGCGGCTGCTGTCCCCCACGGCATCCGTGCCGCCCACTTCTGTCAGGGCGGCGTCCGTGAGGGGCTCCTGTTCCGGACCCTACCGCCCGTCGTTCGCCAGCAAGACCCACTACAGGTCGCCACGGAGGCATACGCCCGCCCCTCCGTCCAAGCCCTGCTCTACCTCCTCCTCGCCACGATCCCACCTCCAACAACACGGCGCCGCTTCCCGAGCTCTCTAAACGGGCCCGTAATCCAAGCCTTCGCCAACTCTCTCTACCTCCACGCCGCAATGAGCAAGGAACTAGCCTCCACGGCAGCACTGTACAGCACGAGCGCGGGCCCGATGGCCGCCGCGCACGGCATCCCCCACGTCGACCGCGCCCGTCTCGCCCTCTTACTACAGGCGCGACACGGCGGGGCGCTGCCCCCGCGCGAGCGCGACTTCCGTCGTCGGCTGCGCGCACTCCTCCCGGCTGAGGAGGTATGGTGGACGCGCTATCTCGGCGGCGTAGGACTTGTAATCGCCGCGTTATACCCCGTGGGGATTGTCGATCCAGCTCAACCCCGCGTGCTGCCGACCGCGCGGTGGAGTAGTCATCTGGGCAAGCGCCGCAATAAGGAGGGCCTCGAGCTGGTGTTTCGGGTGCAGCGAGTGGATGTCGACCCATCGCAGGTGAAGGAGCTGCTGGAGGGTACGATCCATAAGATTCGTAAAGTGGGCAAGCGGAAGAATTGGGTTGGGGGGAGAGATGGTTGGGGGATGAAGGTTGGAGTGGAGGTGGAGATTATTAAATGATTGATATACATACTTTTGTATATACTGTGAATAAAAGCCGGGGGGGCAAGAATGAAATGATATAAAGCTCGCTAATGTCTATCAGGCGATCGAGGTATTAAGTACGATACAGAATAAAGTAGAAATCAATCAGAATCCGACCCTGACCCCGAGTCAGACTCAGAGTCGTCCGACTCATCATCAGATCCGGATTCTGACCCACTGGAGCTTTCCTCTTCCTCTTCCCCCTCTGCTGCCACTGCTCCTCCGGAATGAGACTTATGCGGCTTGGACCCGCTCTCCCCTTTGGACTTCTTCTTTTCCTTGTGTTTCTTGTAGCTAGTCAAGTTAGCACGCCTGTCATCCATCGAGAGACAGAAACGTAAACTCACGCTTTCATCCCCAGCTTCATGATCTTGCTGGCTTTACCCTTCTTCTTCTTTTCTCCGTCTTCCCCATCTTTGTCTTCCTTTCCTTCCTTGCCTGCCTTGCCTGCCTTGCCCTCCTTGCTTTCTTTGCCCTCCTTGCCGCCGAGTTTCTTCATAAGTGACCCTAGCCCACGGTCCTCTTCGCCGCCTTGGTGGTCTGGGGTTGGCTCGGCATGCGTCGACGGAACTGGCGCCTCTCCCCCGTAGTAATCGACATTGGCACCGTGCGGGGTGTGATTCTGAGCAGGTTGAGAGCCAGCGTTCTGGTTGGTACTGAAGTGGGCGTGGTAGGCGTCCATGATTATTTTGGAGGTCTTGAACAGATGGAGGGGAGAATGGATGATAGAGATGATTGAGTAGAGATGGATGTAGGTGCAAATAAGGTGAATTAACCTCTTTATAACCTTCTGCACCCTCCTGTCAAGCCAGCTGAGGCTGTCCCAGGCTCTCAGCCCTTCGGCCCCCACCGAGTCCATACCGGCGATCCTTACCTCTCGAGGCTGGTCCCCTGCTAGACCCGCTCACGACTGCGGCGGAGTTGCCATGCTCTAGTCTATGAAAAAGCTTCTCCGACTGGTCGCATAAACCTTTTAGCGATGTTTTTGGCCATTCAGCGCGCGCCATTGTGGCCTAGACCCATAAATCCTATAAATATCTTGTCCTTGAATTTATTTAGTGCGTATAGAATGGACGCTAAGGCTTGCGATTGGCTGTGTCGTCAATGCTTGGGCCGGCTGTTGGTGCTCTCTTGTTTGGGTCTGGACATTGATCCGGCCAGAACTATATCAGGCTGTGCTGCTGGTATAGCTCGCGATACCGTGTCAAGTGTTCTATTTTTGCTATGGCCCCTTGTAGTTTGCCTAGTGCTAGGATGGGAGTGTCTATGCACATACCATACCTGTGATGACCACGGTGACTAGGTCGTGGATCTAATCTTAGGTTACCTACGGTGCAATGCACTGCCATGATCTGATGATACTATTCAGGAGTTGTCAGTTCAGTCTGCCGTAAGAGAGGCCCTTACGACAGACTGTCTCCAGTCTGGTGAGTCGTTGAAGTCTGTTAAAATTAGTGTTAAACAGAGTGCGTAACTCATGCAATGTAGCCTCCCTTCCACTAGAACAGAAATAGACAACAATGAGCGCTCCGAGGCATCGTCTTCGTTAACCATAATCATGCCCGTAATTACCTTCAACTATCAATACCATTAGAAGGTTTCTCCCCACACCTTCACATCTTGCCGCAGCTTCGCATCCTTCGTCCCCGCCAGCATCAACGCATGAAGCAACTTCACCAAGACCGGCTCCAGACTGACCCCCAGCGCCAACGGCTCCAGCTTATCCGACAGCTCCTCGTCCATCGCGCACCCCTTCGCCGTCTTCCCCTCGAACGCCGCCTCCACGAACTTCAGCACCCGTGGCAACCCGATCACCTCCGTCGTGGCATGCCCGCCGCTAGCGAACGTCGTGAAGTGGACGTCCGCCCCGTCCGTGCACCACGCATCCCGCAACGTCGTCGCATTCGAGTAAGGGATGATCTCGTCGTCTGTCGCGTGGTAGAGAAAAACGGGCGCCGTGGGCGTCTCCGAGCTGTTGGCGCCCATCGTGTTCGCTTTGAGAATGTCCGAGACGGTCGGCTCGTGCAGGATTTCCGGGCCCATCGTCTGGATTTCAGGGTCGAAGAGCGACCGGCCGAAGAAGGAGACGAGGGCGGCTGGGGCACACTGCGTCGATGCCGTGTCGAGGATGGAGCGCCCCGCGTCGGTGACGATCTCGTCGAGGACGGGCTGGAGCCGCGCCCCGTAGGCGCTTGGCTGATTCAGCCCGACGATCGCCGCGGGGATGAACCCGCTGAAGGCCGTGCCGTCGATGAAAACCAGCGTGCCGGTCAGGTTGGCCGGCGTGCCGCCGGCGACCCAGCCGCGGATGTCCAGCTCGGGTGCGTAAGCGGGCTGCAGGCCGGCGGCCCAGCCGGTGGCGATGGCGCCGCCCGAGTAGCCGACGCCGACGACGGGGGGTGTGGCGCTGTCGAGACCCAGTGCGGCGTGGTGGTGTCCCACAGCGCGGATCCCGTCCAGCACGCCGGTGCCTTCGAGGCGGCCGGGCCCGAAGGCGGCGTCGGGGCCCTCGTAGTCGGGTGAGGCGACGACGTAGCCCAGGAGCAGGTAGATCTGGATGACGATCATCTCGAGCGAGAGAATCAAATCGGTCTGCGGTGACCCCAGCTGGTACTGGTAGCTGGGCTGACAGCTGACGGCGGAGGAGTCGTAGGCGGTGTGGAAGGAGATGAAGCGGTCCGGCTTAGCGTTGTGCGGCTTGAAGACGGTCGTCACAGTGCTGATGGCCGAGCCATCGATGGCCGTGGTGCGGTAGAGCAGCTGGTGGGCCTCAATGAGGTTGGGGAGGAGGCCGAAGAAGGAGGCGACGATGCGGCGGCTACGCAGGACGGTGCCGGGCGGTTCGGCTTCGAACCCGCCCGGGGGCTGGTAGAAGGGGTCCTCGCTGGGGTCTTGGGGGAGGAGGCCCCGGGGCACATCCTGGGGTGTGGCCGACCCCGTGGGGTGAGCGGAGATCACCGGGGCCAGGCAAAGACCCAACAGCGCCAAGCGGAGGGACAGACGGATGCGCATGATGGATGGGATGGACCGTGACCTGGAGTGTCAAACCATCCACCCACGAGCGGTTCTGACAGCCCTATAAATAACGGCACCACCCCATTTACCGAGGGGGTGCGGCAACAGGGAAGCTATCCCTCTGGGGCATTCTTCGCGATCGACAGGGGGATCCCTCGCGTTGTCTGAGCAATGAGGGCAGTCCTACCGACGTCGGGTGAAAAGACGATAGGTCGGAGGATAGGAGATATACGAGTGGCGATCGTCTCTCCAATGGCAGCGTCTGAATTGAAGGTCATTCTCCCTCCGAGAGACCCGGCGCGGCATCAAGATCCGGGGAACGGCTGGGGTCGTGCATCGTCCACGTTCCCCGGAGTGATCAGTGGTCAACAACCCCGCATCTGGTCGGCACGAGGATGGACTGGTAGCGTTTGCCGAGGTTGGGGAGGAACTGAGTTTGGAATGTGATTCTTGACTGGTGACAGTGTGATGGAGTGGTTGGCCCGGAATGACCGTCGAGCTTATTGGCCATGATGACCCCCTGACGATGGAGAGGGAGAAGATCTCCCAGATAAGAGCCAAGTGAGATGTAGGTGCAAGATAAAGGGGTGATGGCGCAGCTGGGAGCGCGTTAGACTGAAGAACCAACTTCAGTTTTCTACTTCGGTCGAAGTAGTGCTATCTAAAGGTCACCGGTTCGATCCCGGTTCATCCCATTGTTTTTTTTTTATTTTTTGTGATAATTTCAATCTCTAATTATGAGATCGATTGTAGTTTATAGACGGGTTTAGTCGAGACTATGGTTATCTGGTCTACACATGTGGGATGATTCGATCGTGGTGCGGAACGGAATGCAGCCGTTATATATATACGTACAACCTTAACATCGGCTAGACTGAGCACCTTTCACACCAGTGATATATATCGCTACCTTCATCCCACATGTTGTGTATGTGAAAATGAAATATATACTCAGAGATTAATCTTCCCATACCCCCTCGCCAGATCCCTCTGCAACGCCGTCTCCGCCGTATCCTCCCACCTCACCGTACACTGCACGACATGGTACGAGTACAGCAACGCATCCGCCTCGACCACCGCCCGCCGCAACTCGTCATTCACCCGCATATTTGACCCCTGGAAACCTCTCACATCCGACCCTGGATTCCAAGAAAGATGATTGTGCGTGATGGGCTCAAACGAGACCACCTTGCGCGACATCACCAGCTCAAACACCCGTCCCATCCGCAGCCCCCCCTCGGGGACCTCCAGCCGCTCCATCGTTTCGTTCTGGCCCGCCATGCTCGACGTCACCCGCACTGCTAGTAGACTCCGCACCGGTGGTTGCCGCGTGAGCATCTTCCGCCAACTAGCCTCTGCCCGGAGGTAGGCCGTCTGCTTGTCTGGGCGGAGCACCATCTCGAGGCTGTTGAGGTCGAGGCTTCTGGGCCTTCCCGCAGCGGAGCCGGGAAAGGACTGGAAGAAGGTGGGAAAAGCGTTCGTTAGGAGTGGATTGTATGTGTACTCGCTGTTTTTGTGGTTGTCATCTTGCGCGGCGAAGAACAGCGTTCGCTGAAGTGGCAGCGAGCTGCGAACCAAGTCATACCAGGTGCGGTTGACGCGTTGGGCCGAGGTGAGTAGCGTGCGCAAGTCTACTTGGAGTAGGATGCATTCCAACAGTTCGTGGGTGGAAAACACGGTAGTGATGGCCGAAGTCATTCTTAGGCAGCGCGGGGCTTATTCTTAATTAAAGTCTGTTCAATACCACAGGCCGAGCGACAAAAAGATTTGTTTTTTTTTTTTTTTTTTGTTTTTTTCCGATTTTTATTTACTGTAGACTTTGGGAAGTCGAAATAAGAACAATCAAAAACACGCTTCCAAATCAAGATCACGTCAGACAGCCGAATGGTGATTTATATACAAAATGGAGGAACCGACGAGGCTGAGTGCGCCTTGAAGAAAAACAATGACGTCACGCCCCCTGAAGTGAATGTGGGAAGCCTAAAGCCCCAGACCAGGCCACGCAATGCAAAACTTTTGTACAGATAAGGGAAGACAAAGAGGTATAATGAGGGTAGACAGACATAAAGAGAGAAACTGGTATAAAAGACGGTAAAACGAGAGAATGAAACGAATGATTGACAGTCTAGACGGGTTCCTCCCCCTTCTTCGGGGGCTTCTCCCCAAACCAGTAGAAGTACAACGGCGTCAGACCAAAGAACAAGGACAACAGACCCAGCAAGGTGTTGCCCCATCCGAGTCCTAATTTGCCGTACATGGAGGGACCGGCCAGCGGCACCACACCACCGGCGATACTGCGCACCACGTTGTTGGCGGCCAGGGCGCTGGCGGAGTAGGCCGTGAAGGCGTCGACGAGGTAGGTCTGCACGCTGGTCATCGAGCCGGAGAAGCCGACGCCGATGAAGACGGTGCCGATGATGGGCACGATCCAGTGGACGGTGTATTCTGCGGTCCAGCCGTAGATCACCAGTCCGACGGGGAGGGACAAGGCGGCGGGGATGAGGAGGAGGAGTCGGTATCTGAGGTGTTTATTAGCATATACATCTCTTTCCTTTGGTTGGAGGTGAACATACTCGGCTCGTTCGACGCCGTTGCGCTGGGTCAACGAAGTGTAGATCTTATCGCTGTAGCTTCCAAGGAACAGCTGCGAGGCGCACCCCAATCCCAGCCCGATGTAGCACAGGCCGGCGATGCCCTGGCTGAACCCGTATCGCTCCTGGAACACCTGGGTGAAGGAGGTAAAGAGCAGGTAGATGATGCCGTACACCAGACCCATGTAGATGGCCATCACGATACTGACCGCGCTCTTGTATAGGAAGGTTATGGGGCGCATTAGGGTCTGTCGAAGCAGTTTTCCGAGGCTGATGTCGCCGCGGCCGACCACCTGGACGTTGGGGTTTCCAGTCTCTTTGCGGATCTTGGCCGCCTTGCGCTCGAGTAAGACGGGGCCAAAGGTTTCACGGAGGCAAATGAAGGAGACGACGGTAGTGACGCCACTCTGTTGTCGTCAGCACTGATAGATGAGCGAATGTGTTATGGAAGACATACCAGCATGGTCAGCAGCCAGAAAATCCACCGCCAGTTCGCGGCCTGCGACAGAAACCCGCCTACAATAGGCCCGATGACGGGAGCAATCAACATGCTCAGACTAAAGATACTCATGATGAACCCACGCTCCGTGACGGGCACCAGATCCGCGATGGATCCTCCGCCGTTGGTCAAGGGCGCGCCACCAAACACACCGGCGATGAGTCGGAAAATCAAGAGGGCGGTCGAGTTGGGGGACAGGCCGCACAGCGCCGTGAACAGTGTGAAGAGAATGTTTCCGACGTGATAGATGAGGTTGCGTCCGTAGACCTCGGACAAGGGCGCGAGGAAGAGGGGGCCGATACCGAAACCGATAATCTACCTTGGTTAGCGGGGTTCATCTTGTATGACCAGAGGCAAGTATGCACTCACGTAAATGGATACGGAGAAGGTGATGACCATGGACGAGGCACTGGAGAATTCATCTTCGATCTGGAGAAGCGCCGGCGCCATCATCGAAGAAGCCAAGGGACTATACCAGTCAGCATCGAGTGACAAAGGCAAGGGAAGGGGAGGGCATACGTGGTAAATCGCATCAGACAGACAGCACTGATGATCATTGTCTTCGTGTTCTTTGGCCAGTTCAAGGGTTTCTCTGGGTCGTCTGGGCCATCCCAGTCCACGATCACCGGTTTCTCAGTGATCGTGGGCATGATGGGTTGTGTCGATGGCGCCTCACTGGGCGCCACCGAGACATCGGACATGCCTCCTCGACTGACCAAGCCATCTCGGGTGTCTGATGTGTCCGGACGGAGGTGGGATAAATTGTCTCGATTTTCTTCCCCCATGATGATGCGATGCCCTAATCAGGTGACCAATCCGGTATAGTGGAAGCTTCAAAAACAATAAAATAAGATAATTGATAGCAGGATAGAACTGATAACAACAGGATAATACAAATGCAGAAAATAATATAAAAAAATGGAAAATAACAATTCAACTGTTGTTTCAGTAAAGACAGACGAGAAGTGAAGACTAAGGGTGAACGACTGACGCTTGGAAAGAGGAAAGAAGATAAAATGGATGCATTGACACTTCTCATAAATGCCATCCCAGGGGACTTTTATAGATCCCCTTTGGATTCCAATTGACAATTGAAAACCCATCGATCCCAACCCTACAGTCTACGCCAGCGCATATGTCACCGTCTCACCTGCTTCCACTCTCGCCTCGCCCCTGGGTCCTGAGCTCTCCACCGTGTAATGACAAGATGGGTCAACGGTATTACAAACGATGGGGACCCAGTGGGAGGCGATCAACAGGGTGATGATCGACAATCACATCATCTAGACCCAGCAGAGGAGGGGCGTGGGAAGTGGGGATCTACGGGGGGTAAAGGTTAGAATAAAGTGTGGACTGGCTTGGCATCCCTTCTATGGAGTACTATCCGAGCCTTCAGGCACCACTTGGCAGGTGTTACTGCTGTACCTGTCTCGGAACGAGTAATGAAACCCCCTGCCAGTAGTGTCGACTAGTGACTGGAGCTTAGGAGTCAGTAGGAGCGGTGATCGTCGGGTCCTGTAGATCCTGGGCAGGGGAGCAGATCAAATCCGGATTGACGACGCCGACACAAGGGTGGATTCGTCACAGCGTGCTTACATCACCTAACAACAAAATAGAAAATCACAATACCATTAAAAAAAGAAATAGAAAGAAAAAAAAAAACACATGAGACATCCCCAAGCAACACAATGGAATTTATAGAATCGGTGATTTATATAGAAACTATGGCATACATGCTCGCTCGGAACGCAGCGACCACGTCCTCCAGGAGCAAGGACGCGCACCTCCCCCCTTTTAAAAATGGAAACTCTATACAAAGTACAACAGTAACCGTGACAAATTCAAAGATCCATTCCAACCCCCTGACTAGATTAGCCTATGGTAAAAAAAAATTTTTTTTTGTGAGGCTGGCATTGCGAATGGAACTTGCAGATGTCGATGGAGGTCGTCCATCGCATGCATCGCTGAATTTCGTCACTGTATCATTCCCTACTCGAATGACATTCCTCGCACCCACCACATGTGGTGGCCTGACCGGTCATCCCACAAGCATGGGGGTGGGGATCGATGATGCTTGTTTTGTGTGCTCATCGGACGGTCATCGAGGCACGGGATGACGACAGATCACGAAAACCACCAGGGACTGCCCGTTGACTTTCGTCCACTGGCACTGGAATGTCTCTGGATCGCTGGCCTTCTACTGGTTCAACGACCGGGAGGCGATGGACCTGAATAACCGACGCCCGATGGCTGGCTCCAGTATAACCTTTGGGACCCGCACTGTACCCGATTGTGGTTTTCGATCCGGCTACCATGGTTCGCCACAAGATCCGTGATGCAATGGTATGGAACCAATGTAGACAGACCTAAGGATGTAGATGCAGCAATACAAGGACGCACGACAGTTGGTCATACGGTAATCCGGATGAGTTTGTCAGACACTTTGGCAACACGGCCGGTCATACTCAGAGCGAGTCTACGCCTAAGGAGATATCGTACAGATCATGTACAATCATGTAATATAGAATCATTTCACTGTGTGTTCATTCCATCTAGGAAATTATCTATCGAGTTGTCTCGGATGCCAGGACGCCAAAATTTATATACAGGAAAACCATCAAAACCAGTTGAAAGCAGAAAACGCCGGTTTTGATCGGTAGTGAATCAAATCTCGCCAGGCTGGCTGAACAAAGAACCAGAAATGAACCGGGGATAATAAAAGAAAGAAAGGAAATAGGTATCAATAGACGAGTTGAAAATCAACAATCAAATCGCAAATCGCAAGGGAAAAAAAAAAGAAAATTGCTAGAAACCATTTCACAGCTTTTGGGTCTCTCGCTTCGTGAAGATGGGCTTCGTATAGGCCAGCCGGAACCCTTCCTTCTCGGCGTTCCGACCTGTCCCCACACCGGGGCTGGCGTGGATGGTGATGAAGTCGTAGCCCATCCGCTTGGCGTCGACTATCCGGGCCCGGATTAGGGCGCGCTGCACACCGCGGCCCCGGAACGCGGGCGCCGTGCTGTCGATGTAGATATGGGCCACGCGACCGTACTCGGTTTCCATGAAGGCAAGGGCACCACACCCGGCGATCTCCCCGTCGATGCGGGCCAGGTAGAGCACCGTGTCGGCGCGCAGGGCGGCCATCTCAGCCAGAGTGCGCAGGAACGGAACGGGACGGCCGCCATCCTTGAAGCCGGCGACGGAGTTGTGGATGAAGGCCGCCATGCCGGCCTCGGTGGCGGGGGCCCTAGACACGCAGGTGTCCGGGCTGTACATGAAGTCCCAGGGCTGGGACATGTCGGACCGGGGGTCCCGGGCAACGGGGAGCTCGGCGAGCGAGCGGGCGTAGATGTTGAGGAAGCTGTCGACCCCGTAGCCGCAGACGGCGAGGGCTTGGAGAGCACTAGGGTCGGCGTAGGGGCAGAGCAGGACGGACGAGGAGAGGTTGGCCGCCCGGTTGAGGTTCTCCAGCTGTTTGATGTCGTAGTCGCGGACGGGACCCTTCATACCCAGCCCCAGGGTGCGGTTGATTTGTTGACCCAGGAAGGGGATGGTGACGGCCGAGACGCCACCGCCGACCACCCGGTAGACGGCCATATTCTCATTGGGGAACAGATCCATGCTGACCTCGACCTGTCGCGCCAGGTGGACGATATGGGCTTCCTCGATGTGGTGGATAGTGTCCAGGTTAAAGGTTGGAGGCGAGACGGACGAGATAGACTTGGCCGGCACCGTCGGCCTCTGTTGCTGGGAGACGGCAGTGTAGGAAACCAACATGATGCAAGAAACGAAAGGATTTGGGATGCTCTAGATCTGTCGGGGCAATGGAATGAGATAGGACGGGAGGAGTAGTAGAATAACGAGTGGATGATTTGAAGAAAAACGAGTGATAAGATTCCAATCCATCGAAGATATCGGGGGTTTTTATGGATCTGGGGAGATGCCCCTGCCAGCCCTCATCTCAGCAACCTGAACCGCGCTGATGCCAGGACCCAATAATCCAAAACCGTGGCATGTCTCACAGGAGGGCCATCCAGGGAAAGGATCGCGCCTCCGTAATGGTATTGTTACGTGAAGATCCCGAAGATCTGATGCTCCAGTCAACGTTCGCTCTGCACTCTCTCGTCTCCCTGGATGGATCGTAGTTGTAGGCCACTTTCTATTCTTAGCGGTCCACCAATAGTGAAACGGGGGGGACCCTTGTCCCTGAGCCATCTCGAGTCGAGAATGTCCATGATTCTTTGTTTTTTCTCTTTTTTATTCCAATGAGGTGATCGGCTACTGGGATCACACCCACTGGGTCCCTGACTAACGGACCATCGGCAAGCCAAGCATCCTCTGGTGTCTTCCCCCCCGGTTTAGTGGGTTGACCAACGCCGTACTATTTAGAGACCTACTGTTCGGTATCCCCCTTTCTCCTCTTGGCATCAACTTTGGGCCAGGGGGAGGCATCTTCGTCTGCAGTGTACGCGTGTTGTTGCGTACACCTTGGTGGTCAGTGAGTTTTAGGGTTGATGGGCATCTGCATGGAGCCAAACGTCTCCCTTGTTTGTTTCCTCTATCATTACCTGTTGACTCGCTCTTCTGCCTTCTGTGCCTGTGTTCTCATTTGCGACTTACACTTCTTGAAACCCCGCCAATGAGAACCTCCTTGGGCGTCATCCCCCCAGTGCGTGAGAGCTTAAACGGTGGGATGGATCCAAGGATCGTTGAACCAGACCTTGGCATCTGGCGGTCTCGGGAGGCACCTGTAGAGCTACTCTGTCGATCACCTTCCATTCCCCGGCAGAAGCTTCCAGGAGGGACCGAGTCCCATCCACAAAAAGGAGAGGGGGTTGCGTCAATGGAATCCGGGTGGGTCAGGATTGGCATGGGTTGGCGGATCGCCCAAAAAGCTTGTTCTTAGTGGTTTCTGGGTCGTCGTAGTCATCATACTATTATCGTCGTAGTCTGGACTTGGCCCAACGGGAAGCCATAACGGGGCGTTCATTGGGTGGCCAATGGGGGCGGCGGAGCTGGGAGCATGCTATGGTGGGCCCTGATGGCGCCCCCAGAGCTGCTACTTCCAATGATACTCCCCACCGGCTCGTCCCGTCGTTGAAACAAATCACCCGTCAAAAACTACCAATACCAGGAGAATGTCGAGAGCAATGGAAATAGACACAGTCAGAAAATATGAAAGCTAAAGTTGATTGATAGATGAATGATTGAATATGTTCAAAAATCAATACGTCAAGAAAGGAAAGAAGAGCGAAAAAAGAAGGACGAAAAAGAGACGGAGAAAGTAAAAAGAAAACAAAAGAAGTAGGATTAAAATTGGAACCCACGACCCCACTGAAGATCGTCGCTCCTTTTCAATCCGGTCTAGACCTCCCTGATGGTCAGTAACCAAAAGCCTCCCCCTGCTGCTGCTGCCTGACTTCGGACGGCCTTCCATAATTGTTACTTGGACCATCCCACTTCGCATGGCGACATCTGTGCGACAGTGGGCTGAGAATTCGTGTCGTAGAACTGCCAAGTCCATTGCCTGTAATATGGCTGCAACCGGTTCTCAGGAGGAATTGCAACGATTGACAGTGACAGGCGAGTCGCCAGGCCTATCGCAGTGGGTTCTCATCGGCCCGGACATGCTTATTATTTGTCCTGCAACTGGCCACAGGACTGCCCCCAATCCACGAGGATCCAACTAAACACACCTAATGAGGATCGATGATGATTGGTTGAACTAACTACCAGCCGCATCAGCGGTTTTGACGTGTACTTGCCACCATATGGGAGGATATTCTCCGTTGGAAGGAGACAATATCGTGAGAACCAAGAGATGTGCCACTTAGGGCGCAGCCATCAGGTGATCTCCAGACCGACTGTATAACCTCCTCATGAACGTTGTGATTCAGACCTATCATTCTTCAACCCAACCTGGTCCCACTCTCCCTGCAATGATGACTTCCCCGGTGGGGTGCGATTATGCATATTTTGTGAAATCTAATGTGTAATCTAACTGATTCCCATGTTAATTTCTTTTTTGGCTCAGGGACCCACTGCGGACACCACACTTGCCCCTCGCTGGACAACTCTGTTCTTCACATGGTTGGTGCCAGCTTCGACAATGCAAACTTGTCCGCCATGCATACTCTTTTCGTCAGCGACCCGGAATTGCTTCTCTTCTTGACGTGCTGGTGATGCACGTGTAGCTTGGAAACGGAATGTGGCGTGTCTGCTGAGAAACATCATTTCCAGGTGAGTGCACCCTCCTTCACGGGAGACTGCATGAGAGTCGGGAGAGTTTCCTCGACTGTAAATCCTGTCGTGACAATGTCAAACCCACTACACAATTCAATTCTCAGTTGTCTGGTTCGGGTACTCCAGTCTCCCGTGTGTGATGGCTCATACAGTCCGTGGAGTTTATCGTCAGCACTCCCCTTCATTGCGTCAGGCAGCATCATTCAATACACACAGTTACGCCGCTCATGCAGCTTCTGTACCCACATCCCGCCATCTATTTCTGACGTCGTTGTCCCTGCTGTCTCGGCCCGGAGCCCGGTCGATCTTTCTCATCCGGACGCATTCGATGCATCATGTCGCAGGCGGGGCGATTTGTATATGTGTGCGTCACGCCACGTACGCCCTGATGCGGCCCCCCACCCAAATTGTCGGCCACATCTTTTAGATGTCGGAGCTTCAGAGATCCTGTCCCGTGTTTTGGCGAATGCATGCGCAAGACGCGTCTGAGGTTGGCTCCTGAATTTCTTTATAAGGAATTCTGTCTGAGCGGTCAGCAGTAGTTAATTCTACCGACGTAGATATGGGCCTTGGCCTCAGCAGAGAGCGAGCGCCAGAGCTATGAAGTTCGATTCCCAGACGATATCATGAGTCACGGAACGGACGAGCAGCTACAGGGTCCTATCCGCCCTGCGACCACTGATCCATCTATTGAATCCCAACAGCAGTCGTATAACGAACGATTAACCGTCCCGTTTAAACACACGGTGGTCAGTACAGAGACTACATGATACACCAGTGGGGTCTATCTCCGGCCACAGCCTACCATCGATTCCACTCAGTACAGCTGGGTGTAACAAGGTGGCCGCGGTGAGAATTATCAATTGGTCCCAACCACCATGATCGACCACACAGTGAGGGATCCAGTCGCCTGTAGCACCACAGCCTGCGTTTCGTCGTTTCGATCGGCCCCTGTAACCGCCTACCTATCCACGTCATTGATTTAGGTTGAAACTAACGAGAGGGGGGAAAGTCTATCATCGTAAGCCCATCGTTCTCACCACCATAGACTTGATCTTATCATGGTGACTCGATATATCAATGTGATATCAATCGGCAAGCGCGGTCCAATTGGGCTAGTTCATAATCCATCATATCACGGTTCTACCAAGTAGTGACATTGGTCCGAACTAAAGTCTATGATCCCACCGATAGATGACACGGCGGAGATATTCGTGTATCAGAGTGTCTCGGATACAAACCCACATCCGCGAAAATCTTCATCACAGCAATCCGCCACCGTCCACGATCGGCATGGTGGGCTCCATCGTAGGCGCATACGGCCGCGAATATCATACAGTCCCAAGCCACACTGCCAGCACGCCCGATGGTTGACCGACACAGCCAGCCTATCCTTCTTGATCGTCACTGCACATGCCGGACATTGCGTCTGGGTGGTGGTGGAGCCGGAATTCCACAACCTGTCCTTGTTAACGCTACTGTAGACGAACGGTCGTCAATGACTGGTGGAGGTGTTGAGAATAAGCGCAAGCTGGTAGACAGCGACAAGGAGTTTGGGAGATCGTCCCACTGATCAGGATTTGCCGTATTCTTCCCCCGTGGTGATGACGTAGGAAAAGTCTTCCCATTTACCGACTCGATGTCTGGTCTATGGACTGACAATGCTGAAATTTTTTCACGCACGTGGGTGTCTAAACATGTACACTCGAGTTCCTCAACTCTAAAGTATCCCTCGGTGCAGGAAAGACAGGAAAAAAAACCAAGAAAAAAATAGCCAAACAACGAAAAGGGCCATACAGAAACAGAAGAAACGAAGAAGGAAAAAGAAAGAAAGAAAGAGAAATGTCGATTTCATAACTTGGATCCCTTTGTCGCGTGCTTCGGGTCGATATCCGCCTCATACCACCATGGATAAATCGCCGGCCAGTGATTCTGTAAGTCCGCCTTGAAGTCGGGTTTCCGTTTTTCCATAAACGACAGAACTCCTTCGTGATGGTCCCTAGCCGTCGTCAGTCAGCACATAGCAATACAACCAAGAGGACGAGAGAGGTACTTCAACCCCATCATATGGTGAAACACCCTCGACTCCAACAAATGCGCCTCCTCGGGCGACTGCACTCCCTCCCAGAGGAGGGATCGACCCATGGCCAACGCCATCGGACTGACGTTTTCGGCCATGTCGACCGCAAGCTCCAGCGCCCGAGGAAGGACCTGCGACGCGTCGGGGAGGGTCTCCGTGAATAGATCGCCAAAGTATCGCTGCTGGGGTGGGTAGACGCCCCCCGTCGAGATGAGGAACATGGCCCGCGACAGGCCGATCAAGCGAGGTAGAAAATAAGAAGAGCAGGATTCGGGGGTGATTCCCCGTCGCGTGAAGACAAACCCGTATTTGCTCTTCTCGTGGCAGATGCTGATCTGGTCAGGGTTCCCTCGCAGGCGGATCAACCGGGACCGATTTTGGAACTCACCGAATGGCAGCTGGCAGTGTCATCGTCATGCCCACGCCCACAGCGGAACCCTGCATCGCAGCTATCGTAGGTTTCTGGCATCGGTGGATGGCTATGGCGACACGGCCACCACTGCGTAGCAACAGTCAGTCACCGTTCACGAAGCATGCGTCTTCAAAGGTGGGTAGTGCATGTGTACGTGTCCCGATAATCTTGGGGGTTCTCGCCGGCCCCATTCCCAAATCCCATGTCGAGGTCGGCTCCGGCGCAGAATCTCTTCCCGGCACCAGTCAGAACCACCACCTTGACGCGTTCGTCTAGATGAAACATTCGGAAAACCTGCTCGAGGCTCTCCGCCATCGCGGGGGTGAAGGCATTACTTTTCTCGGGCCGATTTAAAGTCACAATGATCACGGGTGTCGATTCGGTTGTGCCAACGGGATAATGCGACAGTTTAACCATTGGCAGCTGACATGCTTCATACGAAACAGGGAGTGTTATGGTTTTGTTCGCAGACATCGTGGCAGGTACGCGGGGTGGGGTAAATGTTATGGACAATAGCGGCTCGCCTTGCGCGTTGCACCACACGTTGATCCAACAGTTGTACTAAGTGAGATGTAGAGTTCATCGAGATCTCGTAAACTGTGGGGTTCCCCAGGTTCATATGCCACAGGGGTGATCTGCACTAGCCTGTCAGCCGAGGTTGTTTCGGGTATTGTTCGCTGCTCCGCGGGTATATCTAGCTTTCATCTTGGACAGCAGGAAGCTGCACGCCGTGCAATTGTTCTTAGTTGACTTCTGCTCCGGCCCAAGGTGAGTGCAAGCCTATCATGTTTGGCTGAGCAGAGCTGGATAATGTCGCCGTGAGCAAATCTTCGTCGTATGTATATTGCATGACACGTCGCAGGACCGTGCTACCTCTCGCAGCCCCAGCCACATCATGTTATCTGCTGTGTCATTTAATACATTGAGCTGCTTTTCTGATAAATTTACATGATAGCACGCATGAGTACAGTACGTATGAGTAGCGGTGGACTCGAGACATGCCGTGCGGAAGTGTCCTCGTATCATAAGCGATGGCTGAGAGAAGACCCCCCCCCCCCGAATGATCCAAGGGCCATCCTATGGTCTGGCGAGTACTAATGAGACATCAATCTATCGCCGTCCTTTGTTTGGCGAGCATAACAGAGCCTCACGTGCCTGCGAGACCGACATGTACAATAGGCTAAGCCATCATCTTCGCCACTAACATATCTCACTCCTGCGTGGATATCTACAAACCCTCTCTTATAAATGGTTGTCCTTGGTAACAGTAGTCATCCTGACAGTGTTCGAGAATCATTCCATAGAAACAGTCGTGGTTGAGTTTGCCGACATTGCGGGGTCGGTTAGTTGCGTCATGATCGGTCATAGACTCTCCGCTTCCAGTTGCGCAACAACGATAGCGGTATTCAATCATGGGGAAACCCACCAAGGCCACGGGTTTGGATACTGCATGGCAAACAAGCTGACCCACTCGATGGAGTAGATACTCAGTTCACCGGTGTAATGGCCCATATTTAGGAGACAGATATCATATTATCTAGACAGGCATCGTGTCTTCTGGCAGAATCGCAGCAGCGTACTATGTGAACGCACACGCACTATTCAGTATTCCACCATGATGTTTCGAGGTCGCCATCTCGGGCATGTGTTCCAAAATGTATGAGATACTCGTCGTATCTATCTTCTCTTCTCACAACATGTCACAGTGCGGTAAGGCCCTCAGGCAACCAGTGCGCCACCTGTCACTTCTGGAGTATCATTCGCACAAGCTCCTCTCGCAGGTAAGACACTCCCCTGGACGAGCAGACACATAGGCCGGCAGATTGACGAGGGCGGGGTCAGTATGAAATCCCTGTGCCCACTGGGGTGGTGGTGGATACACCAGAGCATGCCCGGTCGGTCGTATCAGCGATAGGTGAGAGACTACAGGGGATAGGCGCATCTCCCCCACCTCGCTAATAGATTTATAGGTGCGCCATCTATGTTGAAGTCCCAGATCCTGGCGGGGGGACGTGGCAAAGGAAAATTCGATACCGATGGGAAAGGTGGTGTCCGTATGGTGTCGACGTAGGCCTACACCTCTCCCAACTCTACCATGAGTCTGTTGGATAACGATGGTGACTAGCCCGGGCGAGGCGTTCGAAAATGCGTCGAAGATGCTCGGTCACTACCTCACGACCAAACAAACACCGCCGAATGGCCTGTTGGTGAAGAAGTTATATATCTACAAAGCCGAGGATGTGGCTCACGAGTATTACGTCGCCGTCACTTTCGATCGCCAACAGTCTAGCCCCGTCCTCTTGATATCTGGCGAAGGCGGGGTGAACGTGGAATTCAAGGCCGATCAACTACACCGGTTTTGGTTTTCTCCGTCCAGGGGTGTCACGCCAGACCTTCTTGCAGCCGTCCGATCAAGGCTGCTTTTTTCCACGGCCGAAATGCCCATAATCGAACGGGTCATCCAGCAGTTGGTGAAATTATTCGTCGAAAAAGACGCCATTTTGCTCGAGCTAAACCCATTGGCCCTGACCCCCGATGGCCGATTCGTTTGCCTGGACGCCAAGTTTGATCTGGACGACGCTGCTCGATTCCGGCAGCAAGGGTTGTACAGTCTAGAGGAGCCTACCCCCGACCTGGCGGAGGAGTACGAGGCGTCGCGACACGGGCTGGTGTACATTCGCCTCGATGGCAACATTGGCAACGTTGTCAACGGGGCCGGTCTAGCCATGGCGACCAACGATCTGATCAACTTACATGGCGGAAAGAGCGCCAACTTCCTAGATATCGGGGGCAAGGCGACGGGGGAGACCCTGCGGCAGGCCGTAGAGATGCTGAACCGGGATCCCCATGTCCAGGGCATGTGGATCAACATCTTTGGTGGTACGTGTCCCGCAGGAGGGGGACCATCGCGTAGGAATGCTCACTTTGGACCCAGGGATCGTGCGGTGCGACATGATTGCTCAGTCGATTGTCGACGCGGGATCGGCCATGGGCGGGTTCAGGATGCCCGTCGTCGTGCGCCTACAGGGAACCAACAGCGACGAGGCCCAGCAAATCGTATGCCACTGCGTCCCCCCTTGGAGACAACTGGAGACAATGGTCTAACTCTCGTTGTGCCGCAGATACAAAAGTCCGGGATGGATCTGCATACGGAGTCCGATTTCGAGCTGGCGGCAGAGAGAATCATTGAGCTGACACCTCGATGTAGTTAGTGGGATGCGGAGACGACGCTGATCGTGTCATTGCGGGGCCAGCTTGTATCACCAATCGCAGGCATTACCAAACCATCGAGACAGGTTAGAAGCCGCTGCTGCATACGTCGTTTGTTGTCTTGTCCGACTCGTCATGGGATGTCCGCTTTTGAAAGGTGGCATTTAGGGCACGCACTGGACGGCTAAACCCACTCGGGGGGGAAAACCCAGAATCTAATCCAGAGATTGGTTTTCATCTCATGAATATAACCCAGAATCGCCCTCAATTAGAAGAGAAGATGGTCCTCATTCATGTAGACACCGTCATAGAAGACCCCGTAATGAGGGGGTGAAACGAGGACGGCAGGAGCGCGTCAATCGATCAAAGGGATGGAATTGTACCCTGAATTCCCACCCGGTGCGTAGCAAAAGGCGCTGCAGGTTAATTGCCACGGCTGAACCACAGACGATGAATGGGGCTTCCCCGCATTCTCGGATGTCTTCCAAAGTTCCAACCCCAGACCATCATGCCATTAGGTTTCACTAGGGAGGGTGGCGGGCCTATCATGCGCGATGTGGACTGATGCAGCCCAGTTGAATGACCTCACCATCCCTCTGTCACCTGAGACTTGCCTCCGCGAATCATCATGCCTCCCAGAACACACCACCGCCGTGGGTGGTACCACTCTCCCCCGCCCAAGGTCTATAAGTAGCTGTCTGTTCGTCCTGTCGGGAGATTGGCTTTTCATCATACAGATCATACTTTGATCAACAAACACTATATCACTTTATCAACCACCTCAAACCGTCAAGATGGACACCGCACAGTGGGTCTCGATTCATATTCGAGACCGTCTGGAGAAGGGTGAGATCAGCATCAAGGATGCCTTTCTCTACGAGTAAGCTCTTCCTTCGCCTGACAAGGAAAAGAACACGGAGAAATAGTGATGGAATGTACTGACCATGTCCATCTACAGGGGCGCCTTCCACACTCCCGATGACAAGAGCAAGGCCCTCACCGAGGACGACATTGACAAGCTCACCATTCCCTCCGAGGGCATCGGCGAGGTCTGCGCTCGTGGTCGCCGAGGAAGCGAGGGATGGCTGGACTTGTACGACGGCGAGTCCAAGATCTGCGAGCTGCACTGGGACAATCGCGAGAAGATCCTGAACAACCAGTTCGAGATCTCGGAGAGCGATAAGAAATACAAGATAGAATACAGCGGATGGAGCCCGCAGGCGGGTCCCCTTGGCCATGTCTTCATTGACATTTCCGCAGCCAACAACAAATAATCATGTAAATAGCTTGCATACTTGCATAACGAGGTCGGACGAACCTAGGTCAGGAGTATTGAATGGAATTGTGTTTTCTTCACGTTATCACTTATCCAACACTGTATGCAGACATTGCTCTGATGCGGCAGGTAACAAGTTTCTTCTCATCTTGGTCGTGAGTATGGGTCGATGAGACGCGGTCGGACGAATGCCTGACCCGTCCCGTCCCCATGACGAGACATGGGATTAATGCTACACGGCAGGGAATGGAGCAATAGCGGAGATAGCACCGAACACGTCATGGAACACGATGTGAGACCACACCCCGATTGAGCGAACGGCAACCATTCGGATGGCATCTGTCTGAGGCCTCTGGCTGTTGGACCTGGATGGGTGCGGGCTCATTTTACACATTCAGATCCTGGATTTGACGATGTATGGCCTAAATGATCAGCCCACCAGGAGCCGCGAACGCACGGTTGTTTTGTGGTATGTCCGATCTCCGCATATCCACCCTGAAATTCACCCGAGATGTCAGCAGAACGAGGACGCAAACTAACAGCGAAGTTCATATTTTTTGCAAAGAAATCTGATTACTAGTCAATCATCTCGATTAGCGGTTGGAACAGCCGGAGGATCAAAGAATTATGAGTCTTGCTGCATGTGTGGCTCTCACCCATGTCAACCATCGCGGTTTGAAGTGTTGCGATCACGACTTCAAAACAATTCACCATGCTTAGTGTCCTTTCCTATAGGGCAAAGAAAGAAGCATTGGATGACTTGCTTGATGTAGGCCATCTGAAACGACGACACTGGCGCTTCTAAGCGATATCCTTGTCGACTGAGGGCAACATATATATCTCTGCATTGGCGGAGACAGCATCGTGGAGCTCATTTTTCGATCCACTACTCCACCTCAAATGGTGAGATTCCCAATGTTATCACCGCCCTGGTCGCGTCTGCTTCATGTCCTTGAGGAAGGAAATCGTCGGAGTGAATCGGACGAAAAGTGGTGGCCTGTCACCTGACCGCCCACATTGCCTGACAATTCTGGTTTCCAAGTCCGGCCTATTCACTTCATTTCACATCGACCGCCCTATCTAGTCACAAAAGTCTCCATACTGGAGGCAGATTGACCTGCATGACTACACGAAATAGCCCACAGAAAGTGGGGTATACATCACCCTAATTGACTTGATCAGCAGAGAAAGCTTTGTGTGAAACGGAGCATCTTGATCCAACAGCGCCAAGCCAGAGAAAGCATTCCGTGACAATAGAATCCTGGTATTCTACGAACAGCCGAGGATCGGAGAACGAACTCATATCAGCAAGTTCCCCACTAGGATACAGCGATTATCCTACTAGCCAGTGTACGAGTGTCACGCTGAGGTACAGCGCTGCCGACCCAGACACCTCTTATGCAGGGGCAATCACTCCCGTTAAAAGGGAATGCCTCCGCTGGCTGATATATCACCGGTCCCGGTTGCAAAGATGTCGAAGGTGCCCACGTCATTGACTACTAGAAGGGTAAGGGTTGCGGCCGGGAATCATCTTCTACGGTCCTAGCTGATCTGTACGAGTAGATACCTGTCCTGTTCGAATCCCTCATCTAAGTCACCCCCTCTCATCCGGTTGACAGTAACGAATGATGATGCGCTGTTAGCCCACGTCGGCTCTAGCCATTCCTTGGCATGCAGACAGCAACCATGACTTCCTCTTGCAAGCTAACACATCCTGTGGCCTTGAAATGGCCCGACCACTATATCATGTCGGACAAGAATGGCCCCTCACGGGAATCCTTCAGTGGAGATGAGACATCGACTAAATCCCTAGGGCGCGCTGATCAGTTTTGACTCGTATATTGAGAGTATGCGCATGATCGGCACCGCGCCAACCAATGTCCCTAAGACCTGCAGGAAAGAGCCTACTAGATTGACAGTCGGCCAGGCCGGCCAACCGTTCCGTTAGGAGTCTACGATTTCAGTCAACGGTACTCGTTCGATAACATTCCGCATTGACCTGAGGATCGAGCGGCGGTGGCGGTACCAACGCCAGGAATGGGCCTCCACGGGGTATCATGCATGGTCATCACAATTTCCTGTTAACCTGCATCGTGACTATAGGATCAATATATGACACTATGTGACGGCGTCGACGTACGAAGTCTATCAACCCTGGAGGAGCGTCAAAATAAACGCGCACAGCGAACTATAAAAAACAAAAATCCAAGGAAACAAGAAGAAACCGAAGAAATGTTAAAAAAAAAGAAATGATTCCGATGCGGGGAATCGAACCCCGAGCTGCCGTGTGAGAGACGGCGATGTTAACCATTACACCACATCGGATGATTGATGTATACATCAACTGAAATAATCACCTAACTTGACGCGTCTTGGAGCTAGGCGATTCGTAAGGCTCTCTCCTTGAGCCCCCTTTTCGGGGCCGAGGAACCTGGCGAATCGGGGCCCAAACCGTTGCAGGCCAGTCTTCGCCGCCCGGTGTCTAAGAGGCGGCGAGATGGTGATGTGGCACATCTCTGGCAGATGACGTCGTTTTCTCGAACCAATGTTTAGACAATTCTGACCCCGCTGACGAGTGTATCTGGACCGTAGTCGCCGCCAACCATATAACAGGGGGAAAGACAGACTGCCCAGTTGGGGGGAGAATTAGGGTCCGTTGTGGGGTCCAACGGTGCGGAAGCCTGCTTACCCTGGCGACCGGTCGAAAAGTCGAATGGAACTGACAGACCCCGCTCGTGACCTGAATCCGCTGAGGTATCGATTGGTGGACTTTGGGGGCCGGCGGTGATATCAAGCGAAGAGAGGCTGTGTATGAGGCCATGTGTCGTGGGTTATGGCCGTCAGTATGGACAACGTAAGATGGGGCCAATCATAGTCCAGGGTTTCTTCCATCCGCGATGTACGAAGGCGCAGATGATGTGCGTAGGATTTGATAAAGCTTGTTACCCGGGAGGAAGGAAGAGGGGGTGAGGGGCTTCAGTTATAGTCCGAGACACTTTGACGCTCGCATTGAAGATCGGTCCGGCTCAAATGTTCAGGGAAAGAGCAAAACGGAAGGAACGAAGGATGCCGAGCTCGTAAAGCAGATAGTACATTCTACAAGATAAAATCCCTGCTTCAAGCTCCAAGCTTGGGGGGGGGAGGAAGGCGAAGGAATAGTACCGTGGAGTAGGCGGGTACGCCGAGGCTCTCGGAGGAATGGCATCATCGGGGCTCGATGTGAAGGAACATTCTTTTTTCAAGTACACGTTGAAGTGGGTACAGACCGCTAACAGCCAACCACAAAAGACGTTAGTGACACGAGGAGGGAATGATGGGCGAGGTGGGTGGGTCTCAGAAGCGAAAGAAGGAATGTGGTTGGTGCACCCGATAAAAAGGATGAAGAAAGACCAAAAGGTACAGAAGAAGTACGCAACACGGTGGGTAGTGATCGACCAAGGCGGATGCCGCGCCTAGTAGGATTTGACGGAGATCATCCTGAGAGTACGGATCGGCGAACTTTGTCAGTTAATTAACATGAAGCTCTCACTATCAACACACCACAAATCTTGTCAGACCCTAAATCCAAAGGAATTTGGATGGTCGGGACGATCACTTAGTCCCTCTCACCCAACCTGATGACGGACCGAAACTCGGATCCTGAGACAAGGCAATGATGTCATCTCTGGACCCCATCCCATCGGTCCTCACCTCGACGGTAGGATACTAGAACCAACCTGCTTGGTTCGTGAGGACCACCGGGAGACGCCCACTGCCGTGGGATGTCTGCATCGCTGTGGATGAACCTCCACCTCGTTCCCGCCAAGAGTTGATTATCTATCCATCTCTTACGTCGTAGATGACCTACCAATCAATTATCGCCCGGGAAACCCCGTGCAATGTCGTATCAGACCAGCGTGGGATCGGTCGGTTGCTGAACAAATGCAAGGTCCCCATCCTTCCATTGTCAGATTACCGGGGGAGGTGGGAAAGAATACATGAATAAAAAAAGAAAGGAAAGGAAAGTCAAAAGACAAAAAAGGCAAGAGATTAATTAAAAAAAAAAAAAAAAGAAGAAGAGGAAGTAGAAATGATGAAGAATGGGGGAAAAAGAAAATACATGAAAATGTAAAAAAGAAAAGAAAATGCGATAAGGGAACGCCACAAACAAGCAAGAGGAGCCTTGGCGCTGGGATCCGACTGAGATAGAACGAGATCCCAGCTAGACTCGCCCGAGTAGCTCTGCCCGAACTTTGATAAGATCAACCACCAGAGGTAAAATCGAACATCTTCCAGCGATTGAGAAGCGCGCAGCGTGTGATGCGCCCCTGGCGAAGCACTGCAGGATGCGATGTCAGCATGACTGGAGCTGTATCCTAGTCGGGGGCCATGTATGGGTGAAGAGGTGTCGCAGACTCCAAGGTCTCGAATTTTCGAAGGGGTTGCGCGTGTTAGCATGATATCAAAGACAATCCTGAACCATGGCTAGGGACATAGGGTAGTTAGTAGTGATAAGATGAGATATCGCAAATTCTAGACTTCGCGAGATTAAAGATCGCTCAATCAGTTCCATATTTTATCTCCGAGGGGTCTCCATCGAGAGTTATCTGATCCGACCTCCGAAGCTCGCCGAGGCGGTTCCTAAGTCCAACCTGCACTGGAGCTGCACGTCTGGTAGCTAGCACTGCTGTTCACTGATTCCCCCACGTGCTGGTGGGATGTGAATGGACGAGAACGAGCCCCGCTCCTCCCCTCCCCCCCCCTCCCCGTCCAGGAGCTGATGGACTGATACGCGGCTGCTCACAAATCATTTGATACGGTGGTGGACGGTAAAGGGGGGGCAAAACAGATAGTAGATACGGAGTACTCGTGGCGAGGTCGCTTACGCTGACGGACCCACTCTGAGAAAGCACGTCGAAGGATAACCGCACATGGCCAATGGACCACGCTCCAAGGCTGCGTGATTGACGTCCCCAATAAAATCAAGGACAGAGGCCAACACCGCTGAGAAGGACTTGCACCACATCTTGGCAAAAAGGCGACAAGCGACCTTTCGGAGTCCCGTCGGCTCTATTTATGCCCAGAAGACAAAAGGATATCTACCGCCTACACCGTGCGTTAGTTAAGGGGGGAACTATTGAAGAGCAAATCTCGAACTACTGCCTGATTAAGGCGAGCCACCGTCAATAGTGAATAGACCGGTCGAAATAACGTGATTATCGACCGCCCAGTGGAAGTCAACCCAACCGTGGGTTTGTCTGCGGTGGGGCCTGCCGATCTGAAGCTTCAATGGACGGTTTCCTCCTCAAGCCAAACCGTTCCACTGATGGACAACTAGTGCGTGGGCCCTCAATATCCATCCAGCGCACATCCTCATAGGCGTCCACAACTGCCCCTGCTCCTGCTATCGGGATTCTCGTTTCACATGAGGTTTCTCAAAAAAAGGACCCCTCGTGTCGCTTGCCCTACCCGGATTGTCCAGTTCCCCGAAGCAGTAGTTGATAAACGATAAGGCAGGATCGGCCGCAGGGTGCAGCTTTACCGCAAGTTTGCATATTGGGCTGTACCACCGCCCGCCACCTAGAGTTCCTGATTAAAACATGAGCTTACGTATATCTCCTTTATGCTATGTGGCCCCGATCCGCCGAATAACCACCGACATAGGTCATAGCCAGACACCCAGCAGAAGATCTGCTATCCAGGGCGCGTCCATCCGTGGAAGATTGTACGGAGTATCCTGGGCTTGGATCCTGAAACATGGGCTTCTGCTCCACGCCATTGACATGTTGGAGGAGGGGCCGCGACCCCGGCGGCGCTGGGCGCGCGAAGGAAGATGGGGACACATGGCCGTCCCAAAGACTGCTAGAGGCCGGTCTGCCGGTTGCCAAGGACCTGGAGGGTTTCTGGTCCGCGCGAAATCGGACGGTAGTCCGTCTCCAACGCCGAGAAATGAGGTGGGGCGATGGGTTATGCTAATATTCAGTAGGCTGTCCGAAGGAGTCCGGTTCGGCTGATAGATGCCCTGGACGGTGTGGGTAAGGAAATGTTGCGCAGGACTCCAAACGGGGAATAAAAGGGCAGCCAGGGTACACTTGAACCTGCTCCGTCGATTGTTTCATCATTCCAATAGTTTTAGTAGCCCTGAGGACAAAACTATCGAGTGGCTAGTCCTATATCCCAATCATTGGCTAGCCCGGGGTTCACATCCACACTGCGTTTGTCACGGCCAAGCGTACAGTCACGATGGACCTCCAGGGACAGAGGTATGTTGGCATGGTTCCCCCAATCCCCCTTCTCGAATAGGACGGAAATGCTGATTTATGTGAAGTGGTGACCGAGTAACCTCGGAAGCTGTAAAACAACAGCTCCGAGGAATCAACCAGATCGAAGACCCATACCATGCTTTGCAGCAATTATCGAACCTGTTGAACAACCAAGACGCCACATTCACCCTCGACCTCATCCCGTGCTACCAGGCAATCTGGAAA
Source organism: Aspergillus candidus (assembly GCF_002847045.1). NCBI lineage: Eukaryota > Fungi > Ascomycota > Eurotiomycetes > Eurotiales > Aspergillaceae > Aspergillus > Aspergillus candidus. The sequence goes on along the minus strand of NW_020194086.1, from coordinate 32,990 downwards.
CGCCTCCCAGAACGGGTCAAGAGCGGAAAAGACAAGACTGGATGGCACGATGTAGACCGAGTGCACGCGCTCGTGAAGGCACGCTCTCCAACCATCGCAGAATGCCTTCATCCCAACTCGGACCGCCCTGCACTCATCGAGCCACGAACAAAACAGAGCATGTCCCACGCGACACTGGCAAGGTTCGTACAGCAGTTCGACATTGGCCTCGACCACCCATCATGTTCCAACCGCCGCGTGGCCGTGGTCTTGCCCAATGGACCAGTCCTCGCGCTGGCTAATCTGGCCGTGTCGAACTACTATACCCTGATGGCCATGACGCCCGCTGCGGGGCCAGTCCAGCTCCGAGAGGATATCACTAGAGCTGAGATCGGGACAGTCCTTGCGCTGGCCGAGGACATCCCCAAGCTCCAACTTCAAGACCCTTGGGTGGATGAGGCAGGAATCCGAATCATTAGCGTCCAACCGAGGGACGATTTGACTTTCGATATGACCCCACTGAACTGTGGCCCCCTTGATCAACGACAGTCATACCCCCCCAAGGTCAACTCGCCCGATGATGTCGCCCTGATGTTATTCACCAGTGGTAGCAGTGGTAACAAGAAGCTCGTCCCCATTCCAAAGGATGATTACATCGCTCGGGCTGTGTGGATCATGGATGCATTTGAGCTGACGGAGGACGACGGCGGTTTGAACGTTATGCCGCTACACCACGTGTAAGAAACCCCAGCCATGGCCCGTTGACGCGAGAGATTACTAATGCTGCCCTCCCCACAGTGGTGGTTTCTTCCGAAGCTTGTGTTCAAACATCTTTGCAGGTGGCTTTGTGGTCTGCTGCCCGGCGTTCGATCCAACCCTCGTCGTCGACGTGATCGAGAGTTGGCCAGTCACGTGGTATTACGGAGTGCCCACTATGCACCACCTTATTCTGCAGGAGCTGGAAAGTCGTCCGAATGCTTTGCGGAATTCCGCCATTCGGGTGATCTGCAATGCGGCGGCCAACCTACCCCCGACGTTAGCCACTCGTTTACTCGAGACCTTCAAATGCACCGTTCTGCCGAGTTATGGTCTCACAGAATGTATGCCGGTTTCTAGTGCCCCCTTGAGCTACCGCCTAGAGCGACCAGGATCATCGGGCCAGGCAACCGGACCCGAGTTGGCCATCTTGAGCATGGATGGGAGATCCGTGGAATCTCCAAGAGGGACGACGGGACGAATATGCCTGCGAGGCTCGCCCGTCATTCCAGGATACTTGAAACCAGAGGGGCTCGATCGGAGCGCATTCGATGAAAATGGGTGGTTTGAGACCGGCGACCTTGGTTTCATGGACGATGATGGATACCTGTACATCACGGGGCGCAGCAAGGAGGTCATCAACCGAGGCGGTGAAATCATCTCCCCCGCCGAAATCGACGAGGCCATTCTATCGGCCTCTACTGATCCCAACAACGTCCTTTACCACCGTGTGAGCCAGGTTTTGTCTTTCTCGGTGCCCCACGACACACTCCAGGAGACCGTCGGCGTCGCGCTAGTGCTGACTCCCGACGCTATTCGACCGGACTTGAGACAGCTCCATGAGGGACTTCACGGACGCCTCGAGAGGGTTCAGTTCCCGCAATGCATCGTCTACATGGAGGGCGGGATTCCCTTGAACCAGAACAAACCCCAGCGCATCAAACTCAGCGAGCGGCTAAACTTAGTAACACTCTCCGACACCATGCGAGGTCCAGATCGCTACACCGAGACAGGTCCCCCACCACTCAACCGGCCGTTGACGGAACCGATCGCCAAGCAGCCATGTGTGCTGCGCCGGGACGAGGTTACCTCTCAAGTGAAGGCCTTCAGCGGACAGCCAGAGGTCGTCATTCGAGAGAACCCCATCGATGGCCTCTTCCAGGTTATCGTCTTCAACCAGAAATCCGACACGTTCGATACACAGGCGCTGGTCGCATACCTTCGCGTGCGTGTCCCGGGATACGAGATCCCAACCAGCATTCGATGCATCGACAGCCCAATGCCCGTCAACCCAGTCACCGGCGAGGTAGATGAGAGTGCCGTCGACAAGTCACTGGCGGAGGCCGAGGCCAAGCTCTCCGGCGGCTCAATCAAGGGGCGAGTGCGCAGCAAGTTCGCCGCTGTCTTGCAGTGCGCCCCCGGCGAAGTGATCGATTCGATGGATTTCTTTGAGGCCGGCGGTGACAGTCTACGTGCCGGTCGACTGGCTGGCGACCTCCGTGCGGAATTCAAGATCCGCCTGTCGGTCGATACCCTGCTCACCAGTGGCACCGTGGATGCGATCACAGAGATTGTCGAGGCTCAGCTGGCGAAGAAGCAGAACAGCAACGGCGAGGACGCCGGCGTCAGACCACCGCAGGTCAACAAAACCCACAGCTCGACCAACCCCTTCCTGCTAATGGTGCAGCTGATTCCAATCATGTTTTTCTTCCCTCTCAAACACGCCCTCCTGTGGACGACCTTCATTTACCTAATCTCGGAGACCAAGGACCTGGAATGCCTCAAAGACTCTGTGGCCGTTCGCGTTATCCATATTGGTCTCGTTGGCGCCGGTTCCAAATTGGCGACCGAAATCGCAGGTCCGATCGGTGCCATCATGATTAAATGGCTCCTGATCGGGCGGTACCAACAGGGCCTCTACCCGATGTGGGGACTCTATCATACTCGCTGGTGGTTGGCGCAAAAGGCCGTCCAAGTTGGTGGAAAGGTAGGCGAGCAAATCGCGCACCCCCGCCTCCCAATTCTCCTCCGTGTCCGCGAATGATGCTAATTCTGGAAAACCACAGGGAATTTTCAGCTACTGGAATTGGTCCCGGCTTCTCTACTACCGTTGCTTGGGCGCCAAGATCGGACGGAACGTAGAGATCGACGAGAAGGCATCCTTGGGTGAACACGACTTGATCGAATTGGGCGACGGGGTGAGAGTGGCGCAGTGTATCATCCGTCCGTTCGCCGTCGAGGCCAACACCAGTATGCTCCTAGGCAGGATCCGGGTCGGTCCCCACAGCACTGTCGGCCTCAAGAGCATCCTTGCCCCCGGCGCCGACCTGCCCGCGTACACCCAGCTAGGACCCAACTCCTCCAGCTGGGAGATCCCCAAGCCGAACGAGAAGACCGCCGACTCGCCCCCGACCCCCCTACCCGAATGCCACTGGTTCTGGACGATGTTCGTCATCGAACCCATCGCGTTCATTGTCACTATCATCCGCCGCGTCCCGTGGGCATTTGGTATCATCCCCATCGCCCGCAACTATCCTGCCCCGGGCGGGGATGTGGTGCTCCAGTCCGCGACGTGGTACGCCAGCCCGAGTCGAATCTCCTATCATATTGTGGCTCGTGTTTCCAACACCCTCGGTGCCCCCCTCTTCGCCCTCATGTGCGTCATCATCCTTCGGAAGGTGTTCAACACCATCTGCGGGCGTCCTCAACCCGGTCCCACGGCGAGCGAGTCCCAACGCCAACGGGTCCGTCGCGGGATGATGAAGAGGCTTCTTCCCTCCGGCAGTCTGCAGTGGGTCACCCAGCTATTCGGGGTGCACTACGAGGGCGTGTCCATCTTGATGCGGGCCCTCGGGGCCAAGGTCGGCAAGCGCATCTACTGGCCCAGCAACGGGCCCTCGGTCGGTGATTTAGACCTGTTCGAGGTTGGCAACGACGTCGTCTTCGGATCGCGCTCGTTCATGGTCACGGCAGATGGGTACGGGCAGGATCGCATCCGAATCGGCGACGGCACCATGGTGGCGGACCGCACGGTTCTCCTGCCCGGAACGGACATCGGCGAGCGCGTCATGGTCGGTTCCGGGGCCTTGATGCGCCGCAACCAATACTATGCGCCCGGCACCATCTGGGTGGGCAGCAAGAAGGGCGAATCGTTCCAGATCCCCCGCGCTGGTGATGTCACGGACGAAAAGCCTACCAAATCGCCGTTCGGGCGTGCCTTTTACGACGGTGAGGCCGACTATTACGTCCTCTCTCAGTTCGAAATCATGTGCTACTCGGTCTTCTCCATCGGCTCGATCGCGGTCTACTGGACTCTTGGCACCGTCACGAGTCTCGTGATCCTGGCGCACACCCTGGAGTCCAAACTGGTGGGCACCGCGGACGCCCGCTGGCGGCCGGCCGCGGTCTTTGGCATCCTTGGGATTGGCATGGCGGCCACGAGTATCGTCCAGGCCGTGATCGCCATGGTCGTTGTGATCGCGGGCAAATGGGCGATCATGGGACGTCGTCAGGAAGGCGAATACCACTGGGACCGCAGCAGTTACAACCAGCGGTGGCAGGCCTACCTGGCGGTGGAGCGGTTGATCAAGAAATGCTACGGGCGCAGCGGAGTCTTGGGCCTCCTGACCGGCACCCACTGGCTCGTCATCTACCTGCGTGCCTTAGGAGCCAACATCGGACGCGACTGTGCCATTCACGCCAACGGGAACCCCAGTCTCCCCATCACGGAGCCGGATCTGCTGACCCTCGGTGACCGGGTGGCCGTGGACGATGCCAGCTTGGTTGCGCATCTGAACTCGCGCGGCGACTTCGAACTGCACCCCCTGAGCGTGGGCGATCGGAGTGTCATGCGGTCTGGTACTCGACTGCTATCGGCCGCGAGCATGGGCTCTGACGCCTGTCTTCTCGAACACACCCTGGTATTATCGGGCGATCATGTCGACGACGGCCTCACGCTCCAGGGCTGGCCGGCGGAGGAGGCCCAGGGCGCACGTATCCCGTTCCCGCATCCGCATTAGTATCCGGTCGATGAGACCACGATGCACCTCAACCCCTTGCGATCCTACATTCATGAGGATCAGTTAAGGTACGAAGTGATGTAAATAGATTGTCAATACCAACATGTTTTAACGATGTTTCATCTTTTTCCCACCGCGTAGAGAAGACTCAATCAGGAAACCGGCTTGAGGCAGTGAGTCTGATAGAACAGTCACACTAATTATGGAAATGGGTGAAATGATGATACGGGGAAGGGAGGCGATGGGATGTTGAGAAGTGAAGAGGGAGTTCGATCAGGAGACGATGAAAGAACATCGGAGTTTACAGAAGGCCCGACGGCCCGAGCACGTGAGTGGCCGCCATCCATCACTCATCGCTCAATCCGTCCATTGGCAGTCTATGTCAATCACGCAAACACCACACCCCCGGTGAGCATTACAACCATTTGAACCATCAGGATGGTCCCCGGGTAAATCATCCACTGGTGTGGGGTTTTGTGTATCTAGGAGTATACAATAACCGTGATCGTCACAACACCGAGTTCTCTTCCAAACGAGGCCGATCCAGGTCCGACAACACCACGGCACAAACAGCCGGGTGGGAAGGGACATTCCCGCGTTCGAGACAAAGTTCACAGAGCAAGTCTTTGCATTTAACTGGTTCCCCCGTCTGGGGTATCCAGTTCTTGTCCAACTGTGGAAGCCCGTTCCAGCCGTTGGATAGTTGTCCGAGCTCCGCGGATGGGCCCCACCACCATGCCATCATCATAACGAGTGGTTTTTAGGTCGGAAGCTGAACACCGTTACCACGACCGAATAATCGTGACTCTTCCAACAGCCTCACGGTCGCGCGGAGGAAGATTAGACCATGGAGGAATCTATCGTAAGTCCTTGTCAGTGCCGGTATTGATACTCAGACGGGGAGAGAAATGCCGTACACAGCGGCGGAGAAAAACATGGCCATGACGATGGTAATAAAACTCCACTGTACCACGCCAGCAAGTACCGTCACGGGAATGTTCCAGACGAAGAAAAGAGCGCAGAGGAAATCGAGAAGAACATAAACGAGGGTATGGGCGGCACGTCCTTGCCCGAGCAGCCTGCCGTCGGCTACTGACCAGACTACCGGGAGGGCAAACTATATCGGATCGATATTCCATCAGCCTTTTGCGATCATCATAGTTTGCGCACCGAACGGTTTTGTCATACCAGGAGGGTGAATGGGTGGACATGGCGCGTCACCAGTAGTATTAAGCCCAGAGAGCTGCAACAAAGCGCTCCAGCTCTCAGCCAGAGGGTCTCCCGCTGGTAGTCTTCGTCATACTCGGTGGGGAACCAGGACGACATGATTTAGGTGCTGTTGTTGACGATGAGAAGAAAATTGGTCGAGCAGACACGGAGAAGCAGCAAGACCACTTAACACAAATCAACACAGCCTCAGAGCCTCGCCTTGGCGTTTCTCTAAGCACCCGCCCCGGAAACCGCTCTTGATTCGATGACAAGGCTTATCGGCCTCCGATCTTCGGCGAGGCACCGACATTCTTCGATATACTCGATTCAGGCTGACAGGGTATCTGGAAGAGAGCATTGATTGACTGGTTGGCAGATCTAGCTTGAAGGGATGGAAATCGGCCACTGTTATGCCTGCTTCAATGCACGTTCTCTGCCCACCATACTGGACAATTGTTCTTTCTCCTCCCACGCCTGGCGTCTTTTTGTCTGTAGCTGTAATTATGTTCCTGGAATGGACACGGGATTGCGCTTGCCGCGCCGGCTTGTATCCTCCGTCCTGTTTATCTCGAGTCCAGTGTGCCTTGCATTCCCGATCAGATGTCGGGAATGGGTCCCACCCTGCTGGCCTTCGATTCGACCAGATGGGTATAGTCAGTCGAGGCATCGAGGTCTGGGTTGTGGCCATCCGGCCTTTTTGGTCGCAACCGGAGACATTCTCGTTCATCTCTTGCAGGTAGGGAACTCAGCCGGCCGTTCTGTAGAACGAATACTGCATCCCATGCACACAGCAAGGGACGAAAGACTTACTCTGTAAGACAAATCAGCTGGAGCTGGATGTCATGGGACTGTCAGTCCCCAATCTTGCGCCCTCGCATTTTAGTCTCTACCATCCGTCGTATCCGAGCTGGTCGGTTCCACTAACGATGGGGAAGACACTGTCTTGTGGATCCGAGGACATAAAAAACCGATGAATGCAACGAATCACACCCGGCCAAACCAAGATATCCCCACCCAAAGTATAAGCATCCGTCTTGGCTACTTGTTTGACATTGATGTCTTGATCGTGATATAGCCGAATGACAGGCCAAGCTATACTACCCCACCCTAAACAGTAGTCGGGAAAAAGTAATACGCCGTAGGTACTGATCACGCCTGGATAGTGGAGTTTGAAACTGTCATTCAGAAGACTCGAGTACAACAAGAGGTTTCTTCTCACTGGGTAAAGCATGAAGAAGTCTTATGAGACACCCTGAATACTCAATTAATGGATTAGCCTGCTATGCGCAGCCTTATATGCCTCCTTGTAACAGCTTCGGTCTATCCAATATCGACAGTTGCCAATATAGGTCGAAGTTTGGCTCCTCGCACGGTCATCACACTGTCAACTAGTGGATGCCCTATGTAGTTGATTTTTATTGGATTCCTTCCCTAGTACTAATCAGATGTTTAACTTTCCGAGCAAAGATGGTCGAGATCTGACCGCGGTTTGCCTCTGGAAATTCCAATTTCAGTGTCAGCGTTGGCGCCGAGCATGATATAAATATAAGCTGTTTATCTACGGAGCATATACCGGTGAATCCCAAATGGAAAGTACATAGGCACGAAATGGCTTATCCCAGTCAAGCTGCAAATGAAGAAATTGGGATTATGGACTTTAATTGTAACAAAATGAAAAACTGAAGTCAAACTTGGATTGTCCAACGGTATGCCGGTTATGCATCTTCACAAATCTTTCTGCGCACGTGCTGTCGGCAGATCTTGAGACCACAACTGCCGAGTTTTCCTTGTTTGTTCCGGGATATCCACATGCTCCATCCACGTGTGGATGCCCGTCAGCATCCATGGATACATTGTTGGACCTTTTCCCCACTATCCTTAGGTGGTTTCGTTTACCAGATTGAATACATGGTGTCAGCTCGTGACTTGCTGGTCGTTAGAATTTCAGGCATTCTTTGGCTCTATCTAGTTAGCTATGCTCGCTGTTATTATGTAATGCTATTATAAACTTTTTGACTGCCCATTTCATACATGGCTCTTGGCAAGAGGAAACCCCATCTCTTGAGTCTCGACTAGAAGGACGAAGTCTACTTCTCGACTGGCTGCTGCAAAGAGTTATCCCCTTCCTCATGCGGTGGTTCCTCGATCTTCTCACAAAGAGGCGCAAATTTGCTTCGCCGGCGTAGCTTCTTCCCAAATAGCAAAAAGCATATGGGAATCGGCACCAGCACTGCAGCGACGCAGCCCAGCAGCGTAGCCGCCCACTGAATCCCCATGTGGGTGAACATCTGACGAGAGAAAAGAGGAAAGCTCGACGCGACCAGCGACCGGCAGAAGGTGTTCGCTGCGATGGCGGATGCCGCACTGTGATTGCATCATATTAGTAACGGATTTGAGATGTTGGGCGAGCCTCAATAGGAGACCAATCAACTTACAACATGAGATAGGTATCGATGAGATAGTTGAAGAGCTGGATGAAGATGATAAGCAGCCCGAACCCCGTGAAGAGTCCGCTCAGCGTGGGAACAATCCAAGGGATATCGCTGGTGAATCCGGTCCAGCCGAACCAGAACAACCCGCCCGCAAAGAGCACGCCGCCGATGACCACCGGCGGCAGTCGCCATTCCGGAACAGGTACGCCCCCGTTTGCGTCAAGCTTCTCATTGTACCACCGATTGGAGATGATGATGTAGGCACCTCCGATGAAGAGGCCCACCACCATGCCAAAGAGCGTCAACCCGCCGACGCCCGGATTCATCCCGTGTACCCCCTGGAACACGAGCGGATACGCGGTCAGAAAGCAGTAGAGAAGCCCGTAGATGAAACTCAGGTACACGGTTACGGCCAGAATCAAGGGCTCGCCGAACAGCATCCGCAGCGGGCGGGAGAAGTTGTTGACGAGTAGGCCCCGCAGGTCGACTTCGATTTCTTCCTGCTTGGCGTGGATGCCCCAGTTTTTGGTGTGCCGTCGCAGCTCCGCGGCCTTCTCGATGAGAACGACGGGTGGGTACGACTCTCGGAGGAAGAGGGCGTTCAAGACAAAGGACGCGTAGCCCATGAAGGCGGGAATCCACGCCGTCCATCGCCAACCCAGATAGGACATGTTGATAAAGCCCCCGATGAACGGGGCGAGGAGCGGACCGAGAAAGACGGTGCTGGAAAAGCAGGCGATCGCCACCCCGCGCGTTCGATTACTGTAAATGTCCGAGAAGACGGCGGCGACGACGGCTAGCGGCGAGCTGCCAAAGACGCCGGAAAAGAACCGGCACACCATGAGCGTTTGTAGATCCTTGGCGACAGCGACGCCCGTATTGAAGATGGCAAATCCCAGCATCCCCAAGAGGATGGGGGGGCGGCGACCTTTGAGCTCTGAGAGAGGCGCCCAGACCAAGGGGCCTGACGCATACCCGGCGATGTAGAGAGTGCTGGAGAGGCTGGCCACTACAGATCCCACGCCGAACACTTTGGAGATATTGTTGGCCGACGCGCTGAAGATGGCCGAGTCGAATGTCGAGGAGACACTGGTAAAGGCGAGAATGGCGCTGAGGTAGACCCTATAATCGGTTGGTTAGCTCAATATCCCGGATATGTATATGCAGTTGTAGGGAAAGATATGACCGTACTTGTTCCAGGTTGGCCAATTTTGAGGGTACATGGGGTCCTCTGCCCCGTCGAACTCGACGACATACTCCTCCCGTGCTGGCAACGGCGGGGGATAGGGCTTGCCGCCGCCAAACGGAGGTAGGGGAGCCCGCGACGGACGGTGTTTGATACCTTCTCCGACGGTGAGTGCATGCTGGTACCGTTGGGTTTCAATCCGACTCAGCGCGCCCGAAGTGGTTGTCGGATGGCGTTCCAAGTCGGGTTCGGTCTGGCGCGACCGCAGGGTATGCAAATGGGGGTCATAATGGTCGACGGTCGATGAAATGGAGCATCGTGAGGTCTCTGACGATAACCGACCCTCGGCGTTACCGGAGACTCTGGGTTTCTCTTCGTTGCTGTGGGTGGATTCGGCACTACTCCATCCCGCTGATGGCATACTGGTCCAAATTCGACGGCGATGAGTGTCAGACGGATCTTCTGCATGTGCATGGAGGCGGGGCTAGATGTAGATATATAAATCTTTCCACCCGGTGAGTCAATCTGACAAAGAACGTGGATCGTTGAATAATGCAACGATCCGGTGGCATAAGCTTTGTGGTTTGTGGGGCCTGCCGACTTATCCGAGACTCGAGAGATCCCAGATGAATCCGTTCGAAATGTGAGTGTTGGATGTAGCCGCTTAATAAACTAGCAGAACGGTGGCGAATGAGACCAGGGTCGGTCCACATAGGCGACACTCGTGCATCCATAAGAGGGACCTGCCGAGCAACACTAGATATCTTTTTTTCCTGATCCTGTTTTTAGTCCACGCAGTAGGCTGGTTAGCACGTTCGCCATGCCGGAAGCCCTGGATGTGGAGCCGGACCACAGAGTGACAATTCATGGCATCATCTTTGACCCCACCTAGTCCCACTTCACGGAGTCAAGTGCCTCGATCAACTGCCGAACAATATCACAGCAGGGACAGAGTATTAATCGAATACATATCCCACTTCCAACTAGACTTCGCCACTGCCCACATATATTGAACGGCACTGGGGTATGACTGACAATCCACCCCAATATTTAGAGAATCCATGGAATACATCACACCTACTCAGGGGCTCCATCAAATCCAATGAAACATGAGCAATTGGTATCAACGTTTGTACAAAAAACGTGGGCGGAAAAATTCTATGTCATTCGTTCGAACCCAATTGTACCAAAATCAACACAAATCGAAGGTTCAGTTGAATGGGGTTTCACCCGGTGGATGTAATTTTTTCTTTCGCATTAAATCCCTTGTCAGTGATGCTCTCCGCCTGAGACGTGATGCTCTCACGGGGGTCCAGAAGGTCGAGTAAGCTGATCCTTGACGCAACGCATTGCGCAGCTGATCTAAATCGCGGCATCGAATGTGGAAGAGATAGACGCGGGAGTATCTTCGGAAACTTCAGCTGGAGCATCTGGGAAGAGGCAGAGTACTTCTAGGCGTCCTTGAAGACACGCATGATGAGAGGGCTTCGTGCATTGTTGTACCGATAGCTTCACATACGGCTTGAAGTACATACGGCTGAGCAGACCCGGAACGCCGAAAGCACCACGGAGAGCTCGATGACCTGAAAGGGCAATAGCTCTGGTCTGATGATCTGATGGCTGATGCCATGGTGCGAGTGGAATCTTGCATTGAGTACATGGCGACTCACCCAAAGGTACTCGTTCTGCTAGAAAAGTCCAAGGTCCTTGATAATGTCCGCTTCGTCATAATGAAGTGCAAGCTCCTGGTCTGCTATAGAGCGCGCGAGAGCAGTAAGACCAATGTTGTTGATGTCAATTGAGACATACTGGCAGTCCGGATTTCGGATTGGAGCACGCGAAGCAGACCAGAGATCAAGGCACTGCCTATTCTGTTCCTTGATAGTTCCACAACGCGTCAAGACAATTAAGCTCGTGGTGCTCCGAGCAAGGCATTGACAGGCGTCGATGATTCCTTCAGTCATGTTGTCCAACATATACTCCTCGTTAAACAGGGCCACCACACGAGATACTTCTCAACACTATCCGAGCTTTCGGTCGAACGACCTGCTGTGGCAGTTGTGGAAGTGACTGCAATCGGTTGGCATGCCAACTGACCTGCAGCGTTTGCAGAATCCTTTTCCTACATTTGACCATCTTGTATTTTCAACCATCGAGCAAGCTGTTCCATAGCTCCGAATATCATCAATTTCATTGCCCAGAGCGCGTTTCTATCCTCTATTTCCACAGCAGTTATTTCCCACCGCTGGGGTTTTTATGAGACCCTACCGACAAGCGCTGAAGAGGGTTGACTAACGTAAAGCACGTGTATCACCCCAAGTTGGGGCTCTTCCGCATCTTTCGGAATCTAAAGAGAAATGTGGAAATAGTCCCATGTCGCAACTTGAGCTTTTTCCAGTTCGCAATCAGGAGCCCTTGCCCGCTTACCTCAAGGGTCGGGCCGTTTTGATCGCTGATGCCGTGGTGCTGCTCATCCGTGGGTCCTACACCAAGGACAGGGAGCCAACCAATTCCTAGAAGATGTGGAAGGGGTCCACGCCATCCTCGTGAATCTCTCCACCCGAGATATGATCCCCGATCAACTGCGGGTTTGGGGCAGCATCACGACCGCTGGTATCGGCAATTCAGCAAAGGGCGCGTGTATCGCAGAATATTGTAAGCACTCGGAACCATATTGGCCCGACCATCGGAATGATTTTTAGCTGAGTTGAAACTCTTTCGAATTTGTAATCACACTAAGGTCTTTCTAGAATAGCGCTGCGATCACGTTCAGTTAATCTATACCTATGCTTGGTCATAAGCATTAAGCCCTCATCGGAAGGTACTCTATGCCAAAAAGTGGAGACCTTGCACCGTGATTACCAAAGAACGAGGAAAGAAAGTGCCACTCATATCATTGGCTTGCCGATTGATTGTACATGGTGTTCCTTCGGAGACATATACCCCTGCTTCCTGGCTAATTGGTAATATATGGTTGACAAAGACAAACAGCATGTCGCCGAAGGATCGCACACAACGTGAAAAGTCAATGGTTCGTCTTGGGAGGGAAGAAAATGGAAGGAGCATAAATAGGTAACAAGTAAACTTGTACTCAATGCCCACACAATTTCGACTATATTTGCCATACTATTTTGACCTTTTTCGCTTCCCCTAGATATCTTATCCCAATCTAACTAGATGGCATCTAATCCAGACCCTGAGTTGGGCAAGCGGGAGCTGCCCCAAGATGGGCATATCGAAGAACCAGAGACCAAAGAACGACAGATCCGCGGCATCAACTGGATCGTGGTTTGCGCTTCACTTTACATCACTTGCTTTCTCTATGGACTGGATACCACAATCGCTGCCGATGTCCAAGGCCCTGTCGTCGCTGCATTCGGTCATGTCGACCAATTCTCCTGGATCGGAGCCGGCTTCCCATTGGGCTCAGTATGCGTCATTCTCCTACTCGGCACCCTTTTCAACACCTTCAACATGAAATGGGTCTACATTGCAACCGTGGTGCTGTTTGAAGTGGGATCGGCCCTTTGTGGCGCTGCTCCAAATATGAACGCTCTGATTATTGGCCGCGTCATCGCCGGCGCTGGTGGAAGCGGTATCTACCTGGGATCACTACAATATCTTGCGATCATGACAGTGGAGAAGGAACGGGGTCTTTATATGGCTCTCATCGCCGTTTTCTGGGGCCTTGGGTGTGTGTTGGGGCCTCTGATCGGTGGCGCCTTCGCCGTGTCTGCAGCCACCTGGCGCTGGGCCTTCTACATCAACCTGGTGATCGGTGCCATCTCTGCCCCAGCATTTATTCTCTGTCTCCCATCAATCCGTCTCATGCCAGACGTTCCCAGGCGGGAAAAGCTGGCTTCCATCGACTTTGTCGGCTTCGTTCTGGGCGCCGGCATGTGGGTGAGCTTTCTCCTCGCGTTCACAATGGCTGGGGGCCAATGGCCATGGAATGATGGACGCACGATTGCCACCTTTGTTGTATTTGGCGCTCTCCTCGCACTCTATGCCCTGCAGCAATATTTCGCGGTCTTTACTACCCCCGCTCGACGCGCATTCCCGGGGCACTTGTTGCGCGATCGTACACAGGTGCTCTTGTACGCCGTGACAGCGGCTGGAACCACCTCCGTGTTCGTCATCGTCTATTACCTCCCGATCTACTTTCAGTTTGTGAATAGCGACGGCGCCCTCATGGCAGCCGTGCGTCTCCTGCCATTCGTCGTCATCGCCGTCGCGGTCAATCTGGTCTCCGGCTCGCTCCTCCATTTCATCAAGCTCTACAAGATCATCTTCCTTCTCGCCAGCGTTTTTCTTCTGGTTGGTGGTGGTCCCATGGTGGCTTATTTGAAACCCAGCACGACGACAGGAACGATCTATGGGCTTTCAATCCTCGCTGCTGTAGGAAGTGGCCTGTCGATGGTTATTGGCTATACAGTTGCCACCTTGACGACCAAGCCGGAAGACACCGGCGCCGGGCTGAAAATGCAGAATGTTGCCCAGATTGGTGGCCAAGTCATTGCACTTGCTCTTGCAGGACAGATCTACCGCTCGCGGGCTATTGCAAATCTGCAATCTGCTCTGGCTGGTCACGGATACTCGTACGACGAGATTTGGACCGCGGTGGCGGGCACGCAGAGCGCATTGTTTGAGGAGCTGGAGGGTCCACTACGAGACCGAGCAGTCGATGCCATCTCGCAGGCAATGCGTATGACGTTTGTGTTGGTTCCCGTTGCTGGAGCCGTCATGTTTGTGGCAGCAATGTTGATGAAATGGGAGAGACTTTTTGGCCATGGTGTTGCTGTGGGTGGTTAATGAGCTAGTCGTAGTAAATTTGAAGTGCTTGAAGCAAAATATGACGAAACGTACCTTCACCTATGATTCCATTCCACAGACGTCACTATAGTAATAGTAAATCCGCTTGGGGCAGCTCTGTTGGGCCCCGAGTCGGATTTGCTGGCGCCTGCGCCGACTGTCGAACATGTCTCCTCTGGAATCAATTGGGCGTGGTTGAATATGGATGATGGAAACCGGGCATGGCATAATATATTTGAGGAATCTATCACAGACCGATCTAGCTCGAGGGAAACAAACCACATATATATTACTAGGTGGGGTGGACGGGGTCGAGGATAGGAGATGGATGGAGAAGAAGGTTCCGATGAGTCGAAAACGAAGTCCAGATGATTCTCTATTGGGTCTGGCGACAGATCACACATCTCCCACTGACCGATCGCATTGATTCGAGTTGCGTTCGACTTCCCACAAACACACGTCTTGAACGCGGCCCCAGAGATCGCACGACGGTACGCTACGTTGGATTTGGTCCATCCCGGTAGTTCACCGTGTGACACTGGAAGAAAGCACTGCAAGGGAAAGCACTGCAAGAAGATTGAGAACAATCACGAGATTAATAGAGATCTCGTGGTGGTATTAGAAAATATATTCGTATCCCTCCCCCCTATTGATAAATCCTCCCTCTGATCCTTGTTCCACACCCCAGTATTCGTCCGTCCGATCCATCTCAGCAAGGCAGAGTAGAGCGTGCTAAATAGTATGGTCGACAACCTTCTCGGTGACGGTGCCGTCGGCCTGTTGGACGACCTTGTCAACGCGTTGTGAGGCCTTGACCGGATTGGGTTGCTTGTAGACCCATTCCAACTCCTCGAGGGTACGTCCCTGGCCCTCGACACTGAATCTAATTAGCAAACGCGAACCGTCCGGGGGAGAAAGAAGAGGAGGATAGACTTACGCAAAGAGATACCAAAGGACGGCTTCGACGCAGTCCCAACCGACAAACACCCAGATATAGTTCAACCCGATGGTTCGATTGGCGATCGGGGTGCAGAATGTGTTGATGAAGCCCAGGCAGCCCGTCAGGAAGCCGTAAAAGGCTAGGCCTTTGGCGCGTCGGTGAGTGTCAAGGGCCTCGACGGGGACGACACCTTGGAGCGGAGTGTAGGCGAACGAATAGACGACATTGAAGAGGAAGTAGAAGGCGAGCGCGGCGCGACCGGCGTTCGCGTTGCTATGGTCGGCCCCAAAGGCGCGGTTGGCCCCACCGTTGATGGCCAACATCACCGCCGACAGGAAGGTGCCGTACACCAGGACCGGACGGCGAGGCATGCGGTCCGTCAGGGACACGGCGGTGCCCGCGCCGATCGCAGAAAGAACCGAGTTGAGCACGTTGTATCCGAGCTGCTGCGAGGTGGACTTGACACCCAGCTTGTTGAAGATTTCCGGGTTGAAGTATCCCAATCCGTTGCCCGAGAATTGGCCAAAGACTCCCATCATCAGCACCTGCGTTGACCGCCAGCGACTCTCGTGGCTGTCGACGAGACAGCGGAAATCCCACCAGGGAATTGCCTTATCCTGCATCTCTTGTCGGATGCTTTCGCGAATCTCCTCAATCTCGAGCTGGACGAGGCGCGAGCTGCGTTCGCCGTTGCCGTGGAACTTAACCAAGAACTCGATGGCTTCCTCCTCTCGGCCCTGGGCAAAGAGGTAACGAGGAGACTCGGGGATGAACGCCACGGCGCCCAGAACAATGATACAGGCGACGCACTGGCCGATGAACGGGATTCGCCACGACCAGGTGTTGTCGATGTACTGGCACCCGAAAGTGACCAGGGCGGCGGGGATCGAGCCTCCGAACCATCCACAGTTGTAAAAACCAGTGCAGCGACCACGCCACTGAGGTGGAGCAATCTCCATAGAGTAGGCTGGCGCGGCGACCGTCATGAATTGAATCCCGGAGCCGAGCACCAGACGGCCGACGGTGACCTGGGCGAGACTGAAGGCGCTGGCCGCGATGACACTGCCCAGGATGATGCCCACGGCTCCGGCGATCATTCCGGCTCGGCGACCCCATCGGTCACTGACAGCGGCGGCGAAAGGGGTGGTGATGATCGAGCCCCTAACCTTATTAGAGACTGTGTATGGGATGCGACGATAAAGTGGCAGAACGGGGACCGGCGTGTACTTACACTGAATATAGAGAGGTCATGACAGACACCTTCCACCCGTCATTCTCACTGTGCATGACCGACTTGAAATGCGGCATGACCGTGATCGACCCCATCAGGGAACCATCATAGCCGTTGGCGCACGCACAGCAGAACGCGATGAACACACATACTGATATGATTGTCAGACAGGACATGTCATGACCCACCCAGGGGGTGCTGGAGAGATTTACTCACGGTACAGATGTATGGCCGCCCTGCTCCATCTCGGTATATTGGATTCCTGGATCGCCGCG
Source organism: Aspergillus candidus (assembly GCF_002847045.1). NCBI lineage: Eukaryota > Fungi > Ascomycota > Eurotiomycetes > Eurotiales > Aspergillaceae > Aspergillus > Aspergillus candidus. The sequence continues at coordinate 16,151 of NW_020194086.1, read as the reverse complement.
TACAGCTCGGCCTAACGGAGAGCAATCAGCATCATCCTGTACCCTGACGACCGACCGGGACAAAACGTACGTTGTACACCTCTTTGCTGGTAGCACCTTCATTGCCCGCAGTCTTGCCAGTTCCCTCCGCCACGACCGGAAAATGCGGCTGGAGCTCGGTGGCACCCGCGATGGCCTCCTCGGCCTTACCCATTCTGCTCTGAATTGTCGATTGAGGTTTCCCAAGAGTATCGGGGGAATGGCTTCTCAAGTTGCAAGCTGGGATTCATGGTTCCTTGAGCAGGGGACGTAGGTTTTATATCTAGCGGTGGGCGCCACCATTTGGTCTTCGCATGCTTTAGACAGCTATCTTGCCTGGCCGAGAACGTTATGGCCCTGTCAAGTCTGTATCCTATATTGCATGACTTGAGTAGGGGGTTCGCAACGTGGTGAGATGGTTAGCGTAGCCGAAGCTAACCTGCCAATCAACCCCGGATTGTCTCTTCTCTAGTCTCACCCCCTCGGCCAACTACCCCAGATTTTCTCTACCTTGCATCGGTTGCCCGGTCCGATATCCCCGGGTCAAAAGTCATGCCCGAATCCTGCCAGATCCTGCCAGAGCTAGTCATGGCCAATACCGCCGCAAGGGTCCTGCCAAGGCCCAAATGTGCTCCCAGTCTGGGGATGATTCGACGCGTTCTCAGACCACCAGTCTCAAGTGAGACATTCCCCAGCTTGTTTTGCAATGCGTCAATAATAGAGTAGGTGCCATGTCTTGTGATTAATACCATTCGCCCCTGGACAAAAAGGCCGAAGAACGCCACGCTAGGGGGTAACACGAACAGTAGTTGTGACTCAGGCGTAACCCCCACTAAGTAGCTTGTCTGCCGTTGGATTCGGAATCCCATATTGACCTTACTGAATTCGGCACGGCGTTGTCGGGACATGAGCTCCGCGTATCCCAATGACATTGCAGGGTCTGCTTGGTTGTGGCGTCGCATGGCGAGCAGGAGCCCTAGCTGAACGATTATGATTCGAGAAATATTGACGCCTCCGCAAGAGCTTGCAAACTTATAATGCTTGAACCGTTGGAATGGCGGGTGCCATTACTTTCTCATGAGTTATCCAACGCATCGGCCAAGCTTCAACGCTTTGGGCCACGAACTGTCCGGGTGGTTGCTCTCTGTGTCGTTTGCATATCAAGCCTGTGGCGTGTGTCGCGCAATCCGGCCGGGGCTCCAGGGAATCGTAGCCGAGACACCCGTCTAGCTAAGATCGCATTGGTTCAGTGGGTCGGCCTCTCCCTCCGCATGGTCCTTGCGGTGATCAGACCTAAAACCAAAATCCCCACTTTGCCGTGATCACTTTGACACCTACAATACCATGTGCTGCGAAGACTTAACCCGCATCTCATCCTCGGCTCTCGCTAGAGGATGGAAATGCTGAGCATAGCCACATGTAGAGAGAACAGGATAGGACATGTTCAGTGGGCACTATAGCTACATGGTTCTTAACCATCGGCTGCTTGATCTTGTTGAATAGCAAGACAACTACGACCTAATGGGTCTTTATAATGGGTGCTGTGGGGGCTGGACACGGGATGAATATCCCCTCTCGGACCCCACGACAATTACTCCTGAAGCGGCCATATATTCCTTCGTACGGTCGGTCGAAATGATTGTTGGGGTTTCTGGGTGGACCAGTGCCTGGAAAGCGCCCGAGAGCTCATGGCAAGATACCGCTCTTCTCTCAACAAGGGGGGGAGTGGAAACAATACGGAAGCGACGGGGGAGAGATGGGATGGGATGATGACGGGCAAGCTATGTTATGATGACGAGATATCCAAGTTTGGAAGATCCCGTCAAGCATCCAACATCAAGGAGATTTCATCGAACGAATGAATTCCACCGTGGGTCAGCAGATCTTGTCAAGCCCTCACTCCGTCAGCCCTATTACACCTGAGACTCTAAGTGCCTCCTGCCATTTCTGGCACTTTCTCTGCATACTCTCTATTACTGGTTACAGTCGACCAGTGAATGCCCAAAGTTAAGCATTAACTCGTTATGGGGCTTGAGTGTGGCAAGTTTGACTTCACTGTGTCAGGTTAGCAGTGACTAATTTTCATCCTATTGATGCAGTCAGGAAAACATCTGACAGAAAGGTCACAACACAACACAACACGTCGGTGACCCTATCTTCCACTTCTTCCACTTCTCCCACTTCTCTTGCCTCTCTCGACTCTCTTGCCTCTCTCTACTCTCTCGCCATAAACTTGTCACTTCGGCACCGTTCGAATACTGCCAATATCGCTTTTTTTTATGATCACAAACAGCTACTTCAATCTGTGTGAGAAAAGCTTAGAAAATATCCGCTATCAACATAGCTAGCTAATGTCATGCAGCGGCTCTAGTTAAGGGCTTGGTCCTATGTTTGTTTTCATTACTTATCGGCTTGCGCGGTAGGTACACTGCCCTACTGTCTCGCTGAAACAAGTCAAGGCTTCCAGAGTCCACTTGCTCTGTTTAGTGGGAGTCTTGGTTATTAGAATCGCTTCAAAGTCTCCCTTTATCTTGAGCTGGTCTAACCTATGTACAGCCGGCTCTCATAGAGGGCTTGCTCTCTTTTTTCAACCCCGTGAGGTGCGTTTCTTTGAGATATCACGAGAGCAAGAGACTGATGATATTGAAGCGCCGGTTCTCCTTGAGAACTTGGTCTTTCAAAATCTTTACTTGTGGTGAGTCCTTTTCCATTTGAGGGTTCGAAATTCAGCTAAGAAATCCAAGTGCTTGCCCCCCCTGGGGGTAAGATCCTCACCCATTAGTGCCGAGACATAACGCCATTTTACGACCAACTTCCTACAGGGTACGTGAGAACACATCATTCTATGGATCTTAGATATTATGTAGAGTCCTGATATTCGATGACCGATAAAGACATTGATCCGCACTCGCACAAAATGACGAACAATCAACGTGTCCTCGACAAATCTTGGTTCGAAGACCCTCATGGGTCAGACGTTCCCCAGTCCCTCAGCCAATGTTGCAAAGTTTGGCGTCAATGTGTGATCACGCTGGGTGGCGATCGTGTTCTGTCCGCCGCCAGGGCCCGGATTATTCTTGACTCCCAACAACCGCGGCTGATCATCCGTTTCAAAGGTCTGGAAAAAAGACAAATCATTGCCCCATTCCAAGCATGCGGGATCGAAGCGGAACCGGAAGGCGAGAGCACCGCAGCCAATGACTTGGTTGGGCAACACCGGCCGCAATTCCCCACAGAACTCAACTCGGCAAGACCTCTAAACTACTTCAATATTCGTTGCCACGACGAGCCCGTGGTCATAAGGACTCAGCCCCAGCAAGATAGCGACAATTCACCCGATTCCAAAGCACTCGCCGGCATTCAGTGGCACCTCACGGATGTGACCGCCTGGCTGGAGTGCCACCAGAAGGACGCTCTCGCCGTGCCTGATATCCTGCGTTGGGTCAAACAGCTACAAGTATTGATTCAACAGCGCTGCGATGCTGGGAGAATAGGGCAAGCGTTCTGGTACTACAGAGAGGCCAAGGCTGATGAATCAGGTTGTCGACCACCAATGCCTTGGCTTTTCTCTGGAACGGACCAACAATCGCATAAAGAATGGGAGCCGCAAGACCCTTTCTTTATTGATGACCACGACCGGTGTTGCAGATTGATCCAGTCTTCTCTAAATGAGAAAGAGGTCCAACGTCAGCTAGTCACCCGCGTCTTCAACCCCAGCCGGTGACACACAGCTTGGATTGCAGCCGGGCCAACCGGATCCTACATCAACATCAAGCTCCGGACAGCTGATGGCGAAGATGCGTTAACTGTTCCTATAATAATGGAAGGTACCGAGGTCAAGTACCAGCTCCTGATGGACCCTTCCAAAAGTTATTCGGACGGCGAGCTGAATTCAACAGGTCATGTTGTTATTAGGGTCATTAGGGTCGTTAAAGACTTCAAGGCGCTGCGTGCAAGCTATGAGGATAGTGTGAGCGGCGTTCTCAAGGGCTGCAGGGTTGTCGCCACCACGCTCAACAATGCATGACAAGATATCCTTTGCTTGTCTCGATTTACGCCTCAGTTTGTCGTCGGCGATGAGGTCTGGTAGTGCCTCGAAGGCGACCAGTACATCGCACTCACATTCCCGACTATGAGAGGAGTGGTTCTTATCGGTGACCCCCAACAGCTTCCCCCGACGGTCATCTTGGAGAATGGCACCAATGAGGGCGCGCAGTGCCTCAAGCGGTCGCTCATGGCACGGCTCTATGCAGCAGGTTATCCTTGTACGATGCTGAATAGGAACTACCGGAATCATAGCCAGATTCTGGAATACTTCAACCGTGCCGTGTACGGCGGTACTGTCAGGCCAAAACAGCGATGCGCCCGATAGGGTGGGTAGGGCTTGGGACACCTTCACTCAAGATCGACACTATTTCCGTGGCTGTGGTCTGGGTGGGGTACGCCGGCTGTTTATCAGCGCCCTGGGCAACGCGGAAAAGCCGACAAATATTTTGTCCTGGCAGAATGTATCTCAGGCCCATGTGATCCGACATCTACTAAGGGAGTTGTATCGGTTCCAAACCCGCGACGGTGACCAGATTGTGCCTGGTGATGTCATGATCATCAGCCCGTACAAGGACCAGCGAAAGCTGATTGGGGAGATTCTCGCTGAGCATGGAATCGAGTACCGCGACAGTTTTACAATTGACGCGGCTCAAGGATCAGAGGCGCCTCTCGTCATCTTTTCCATTACCAAGCCGTCTGCCGATGCCAGCAAAGTTGGATTCATAGCGGATGTGAGCCGACTCAACGTGGCGCTCAGTCGGAAACTTGTTCGAACATGTTATGCTTGGGCTCAAACGTGCACGGCCTATGGGGCATGGCTCGGTTCTCCTTGAAGCCCATTGAGCTCTCCGAAGACCAGAAAACTCTAGAAGTGAAGTTTTTCTGGCTTCCAAACCCCAGCTTCTCTCGTCGTGTCCAGTTGACAATGTGCCCCGAGCTGCCGCAAGATCTCAGGAGCGGGCCAAAAGACACAAAGTTGTTCAACTGTCACACGGAAAAGATCATTGAGTCCGGTGAGGAGATGACCTTACGAACCGACGACCCAGAAGTTCGCCCATTGCCCTCCGTGGAACTACTTGAGATGCAGTGGATACTAAACCGGGTCAAGGCCATCAGTGGCGCCGCCGACATCCCAGAGGATGAACTGGATCTCGACCAAGAATTCCTGTTTGGCAAGATTACGGAGGAGGGCTTATCAGACGAGGATCCGGTTGACGATGAGCCATCGGAAGCAGAACCTTCCAGAAAGCCCGAATTTCCGAGATTCCAGGCCAGGCCTGATTAGAATCGACGTAGTTTGTCCAAAAGTCGCAAACGGCAGATGGAAAAGGAGGACAGTGAACCGCCCAGGCTCCGAACAAGGGACCTCAACACGTAATTGATGTGCCAAGTGCACACCATTCAGAGAAAGCGAATGTTTCAAACCACTGCTGAGGAATTCAACGCTCGAGATGGAGTTGTAATGGCTGTTTTTCCATATGCTCCTGTCGCAATAAGCTCCTGTCGCAATAAAATCCATTGTGATAAAAGGGTACTAGCAGAGTACTGTTTCTAGCCGAGTGGTTTTCAATATGGGCCACTTGTCATTCAACATAGTTAGGTAGCTCTCCCAATGCAGCGGTGAATGCAGTATTTATTGAAAGTGTAGTAAACATTGAGGTTTGGAAAGGGACATAGTATACTGGAAAAGTTCCCCATGATAGCACCACTCAAGAATGCGTGCAACATCGTGCCATGATTGACGGAGAAAATGCAACGACATGAAGCCACTGGTGGTGAGGTACCCGGTTTGATTATCTCGCCAGCGAGCTTGCGCAAGGATGGGTTGGTGCGAAGTGAATCCGCAGATGGTGGCTGCGGACGTTTGAAATCGAATTGCATTCAATTGGGATTAAACAGTCAATTCTCCGACGCTGCGACCCCTTGTTTGGTTGGATTGTCGCCAATTTTGTGTATCCTCTGCGATGGGAAGCTATGCGCAGTGAACCCAATGAGAACCCCCCATCCGTACGCGTCGACCGACTGGAAACCTTTTTGGATGATCCACGCTGAATTATACGATTTTATCGTTCAGAGCACAAGCGGTTGAGTCACTGAGCGAGGTAAAAGGGATCAATCGGAAGAAAAAATCTTCGGATCAGCTGGGTATGGACGTGACCGGTGGTTTCATCATTCCCGCGGCGCTAAGGCCGTCGGTTAAATACCCACGTCCAATGCATGAGCCACAGGCGGATACTTCGCGCCGTTCCAGCTAGGGCAGTTCGAATCGCTTGGTTTGATCATGCTGCTCCCACGGTGGCGACTGCGCATCCATCTCGCTGCGCTGTTGACCCTCAAGTTCGTGTGGCATGGCTTTGCCCTCCAGCTCGTTCATCGGTCTGTTGGGGGAGGTCACAGGAACTGGGGTTGCCGGCTCTGGCCGGCGCCGGCGGCGACGGAGTAGGAAAAATATTGCCGCTACGATCAAGACAACACCGGCTACGCCCCCGACCACGCCGCCAGCAATGGCGCCGGTGTGGCTACTGGACGTGGACTCATCATCGTCGGCCGGAGCGGACGACGGCGTGGCTATAGTAGTTTCCGAGGTGGCCGAGGCGCTGGTCGGGTGCGCGGCGGTGGAGGAGGGCACAGTAGTGGGCTGCACGGTACCGGAGGGTAATACTGGCGAGGTCAGATTCCAACGGACATGCGTAGCAATACCTTTGGTAGCTTAGGAATACTCACTTTGGGCGACAGGAGATACGACGTGGTCATCTGAGTTGCTTGATCCATTCGGGCCGCATCCGACATACCCTCTGTTTCCCCCGAGCGAACCCCACCATCCAATATCCTGAGCCTCGCAGCAAAAGAACCCGTCATCGAGACCTGACTGGAACAGGGACCACGTTTCATTGGCACAGTGCGCTCCGTCGATGACTAGGTCTCTGCACTCTGACTCTTTCATGTCATCCGGGCAGCAGTAGGTGCCATCTGACGTTGCACATGTGGAATCCCGAGGGCAGCAACTAACAAAGCCATGCGCGGTCCCAGACCTCTTACTACACTCCTGACTTCCGACGGGGCAGTTGTTTTGAATGCGCATGCCAACCCCGTACGGGCGATCTAAAACATCCATCACGGCGACGATATGGCAAAGTGATGCAGGCAACCGAAGACACGAGGGTGAGTTGGGAGATGAGACTTCTCGCACTGTACGGTTGACACTGAGGGGAATGTTTTGGGCCAGAACACACAAGGTAAAATAGGGGTGGATGCAGCCATTTCAAAGTGGAGTTGCATTGGACGGTGGATCAAACCGTGTGCTCGCCAACGCAGCCAAGCCGTGCCGGTAGACGGGGCGGAAAAGGGGGTGGTCTAGAGGGAGTTCTCAGTGGCTAGGATGGATGGCATCCTGGGCGGGCTCTCCACCCAGCCATGCCTCTTGTAGGTCAGATCACCACATCGGAGGGTAGGAACGGCCGAATGAAGAAAGCAAGACGCTTACAACCGAGAAAATAAACGGAATGCCAGACAATTTCTTCCATTGTGGCGATGACACCTTGGCAACACGGAAAGATCCATGAACTGATTCTCCACCAACCGGAGCAGCACATCGTGCATGGCAGCAGCCGCTATATGTAGGGCTGCGAGACTTGGGCCGGACCCCACCCGCAGTGACTGTAGTAGAGCGCACTGTCCAGGCCAGGGGCACGATCGCCACTAGAGGCTCTGAGAGCGAACTATCGTTCGGCGTCCCATAATACCGTGGGTGTATATTTTCTCATTGTCATTCTGACAACTTTTGTATCGGCGTTGATCCACCGCGTAGGGTAGGAACTGCTGATTCCATATCGTATTTCGAATTGCGATCTCCGACGATCGACATGAATTGATGGTCTATAAACGCCGCCCAATTGTTCTGAGTCTATCGTGAACCAGCGGTGGAGCCTGGATGCGTCTCTAGTATCATTCTAAAATAATCCTAGGGCGTGGGCGTTAATCCTTCTCAAGCCCATGCTTATCCATCACGGGGCTTATATCACCATCAAATCACATACACCTACTAACTCTCTCAAGTCTGGTGAGTTGTTCTTTGCAAGCTACAGCTCCACCGTGCTGGTACGAGTCTATCTCGCATCCTGTCCAGCGGCCCTAAATGGTCCCACAGAGGCCAGGGGCAAAGGAACCAACGGCGGAATGTGTTAGGGTAGGTGTAGTGTCGTGCCGCCGTCGCGTCCCTGCATCCTGTGGGAGGGGCGATGTGACCCACGAATGGTGGATGAAGCTACCAACAATTGCGACGGAAACTACAAAGCTTGACAACGTATGACGCCTTCCTAAATCGCTTCTGGGCAATCATGGGCGGAATACGTACGTTTATTCTGGCAATAAGATTCAAGTGAATATCCCGCGACGCTGTCAACAAGGAGGTAAGAAAGGGTAAGCACATCGGGGAAGGTGAAATGTGAATTTTCATGACGCCACTGGCGGCCGATTAGCATAGACCCCCCCTTGGTATTCGATTCTGTATATCTATTTGCGCATTTCTAGGGCTGGGACATGAGGCTGCACGAGGAGCTGCAGAAGTGTATATCTTGCGCGACCCGTGATTATGTTGCTTAGTTAATCTAGCACGAAATATTAGTGATTTACTCTTCAAACTTGGTTGATTCATGGACTATCATAGTCGATAAGAAGGTTACTGAACGTTTCATTACAACTAACGATACAAATGTCATATCAGGCTTCTGCGGGGAGGGATAGGAAAGCCTTTCTAGGATGACTAGGAGGTTGGAATAGGTCATTTTGAGGAAAAGCAAAGTGAGAGATCGACCCATTGCAAGTGCAAGCCCATTCAACGAAATGGTGTAGACCCGGGACGCTCGAACGCTTTTCTGTCTGGGCTCTGGGGTGCTTGGTTTTCTCTCGCGGGGGGAAGGGCGTGATGCGTGGGTAGCGTAGTAGTAGTGTGTGCCACAGGTTGTGGCACAATGATATGGGACTTGACATGCCCGACGAATGTGTATGATGTATCCTTCGCCGGTAGCATCGTCCAAACCTCTACCGGAGCAGAGAAAAGAAGGAGGCTAGAGCCTTGAAACGCCCCTTCGATCGTGATATTGGCGGACTGGACGTTCGAAGGGATTCTCATTCTTTCACCACTAGACCAAAAACACCAATTGGCGAGTGGTAAGGGCTTGAAAGTATTGATATCCAACAGTATCTACGGCGGTTGCGTAGTCATAACCTCTAGAGGTAGGAGCTCTGGTTGGACCTGGCAGTAGTCATTGTACAAGCACTGGCGACCGCTTGCAACTTCGACATCGCCCTACTTTTTTCACAGTAATCCCCATATCTGTTTGAGATTTACTGTGACCCCCGTCTAGGAGTCAATTCATAATTTATTTGAATGAGTGGTGTGTTAGATACTCAAGATAGTACCGAAGACGACATAAAATTCTTTGGCATAATGGCTATGCGTTTATGTACCCTTTGTTCCGAGGCTCTAGGATGAATTCCCGCTCTGAGCTGGTCGATATTTCCTATAAAGTCTACCAGTAATTAGAGAGAGCTACTGTAGATGGCTAGTACCCAAGAGAAGTCAGTGTCAATGTCAAGAGCCAGTGCCAAGGTGCCAGCGCAAAGGGCCAGTACCAGTACTAAAAGTAGCCAGTGCGTAAGTTCTTAAATCCGCTTGATAGGCCTTAAGGGGTGTGTGTTGGGATATCAGTCAGGTTAAGCCCTATACCAAATGTTGGTCAGGATTTTGGCGTAGGAGTCTTGAGATATTGTTGTAATTCTATCAAAGTAATTACTATGTTCATAGAACTTTATATATCCAGCAGGCTGTATCTTCTCCTTTTATATCTCTTATATTAAGAAAAATGGGTTTAGTCCTGTGGAAAGACGCATAAATAAGTAGCTTGCTAGTGTTACTACCCTCTTATCTTTATACAAAGTACCTGAGATAATTATAATCTCATCGTCATACTACTAACACAAGTTGACTGGATTTATTCAGTCCCTTTGGTTATTAGTGATTAGAAAGTACCCCCAAAACAGGGATCAAATCAAGTATAATTTAACACTCTCTTCCTCTCTATTTCACCATTCAATCCTGATTTTCATGGAAATGTTGATGTATACTTCAGGCCCCACCTAATACCCTTCTCTGCTCTCTAGGTCATAAGGAATTACAATATAGTCTATTATGTCATTAAAAGCGAAACGTTTTTCAATTTGGAAAGCACGTTTACTTCATAATAGACTAGCTTGAAGAATAAAAGGAAAGACAAATTAAGAACCAACATTGAGGATAATTTACTTGTGATATACTACCACTAGCCTTATCAGTGATATTAGCATTAGCATAGTTCAATGTACATCATGTCATCAGAAACTTACCATCGATTGATTGATGGAAGACTCTAATGTCCACTCCATGAAGTTTTGCGGTCCCCCCAACACGTACATGGCCCTCCACATCAGCCTTGCACTTTTGCTGCAGAGCGTTGACAACATCTGCAACATCACTGCACTTGATATCATTATGAGAGTTGCAGGTAGCAAGGCCAGCACTAAAATGCTTTGCAACAGTTGTGCAATAGCTTCCAATTGAATTGTGGTTTATGCAGCTCTGTCCGGGGCCATCCGACTTTCCCTTAATCTGGTTGATGACTGCAGTGACATCTTCTGTCCAGGGACTGGCGCCACTCGTTTCACATTTGATATCATAGTCGGCTGCTACCATTGCAGGGTAAACAGCGGCCAAGGTGAAGGTGAGGAATGAGGTCACGTGCATCTGAGGTATCATGATCAGTTAACTGAAGACAAGAGTAGGGTGTGAGAAGACAACTCACGTTGGAAGTGGTGGGGCGGAGAGATTATTGGGTATGATAGAAAAGATATATGGAAAGAGAATGTGTCTTGCATTCGAATAGAACAGAGAGTTCCCAACGACTCATCGGGGTTTATATAGGTTTAATCTTCTATATCTCCAGTAACACATCTATGAGCAACGATAATAATTATAGCACTGCTTCTATGGCAGGGATGTTTTAATTGGAGCAACGGTCATAGCACTGACCCCCTGGCGAGTGCAATATCTCTAACATCTGACAGAACGCTTGTGGTGCGACACTCATTCATGGCATAGCCCAGTCTAGCTTCACATCACAGCTCTAGCACAGGGGCTAAATCAAATGGCGCATCTTCAAAAAATCACACCAAGTCAAACACAGTCAGCAAGTAAATCCTGCAACTGCATGCGGTGGTCCACTATGCTGATCGCTATTGAAAAGGCGGGGGATTTTGCATGTTATGCTCAACATGAATAAGATAGCACCATGAATATGGAGGTATAATATGACTGTTATTTATTTGATATCTTCATTCGGGGAATACCGCATCATGCATTTAACAGGCTTGAAACGGGATGATGACAAGTATAGGTCCTTTTTGTGTATTCAGTGCTGTCTATACTGAAATTCGTCCGGAGTCATTTGATCGCATGGCTCAGCGTGGTTGATCCCCTACGAATTCAATTGTTATCCTTCGGGTTGCTGTTTTCCAATCATCTATAGTTTGTACTAGACACATGATCAAGGGTGGGGTGCTAAATCGGCCCCTCCGAACTCCATCAAAATTATACACTAAATGACCCTAATGCTGACAACAATCCTTCAAGGTATGAGAAGAGGAGAAAACACCAAGCCACAATTGTTGATCTCATTGAGACGCCATAGTAGAATGAACAATTAGTGTGTCATGAAATTTCCGTCTAGTCAACATTTGAAGGCGTACCTGAACCTATCCACGGAGTAGCGAACAATCTATATACTAAAATCTCACGGGAATAGCATGATCGTCGCGGGCGAAGGAATATAGATACCAAATTTAGTTCAGACATCCTCTGCTGCCGTCCCATGACTCGGAGACGAACCGCTAGTGCTTATAACCTAAAGCTTTGTTCTTCCACGCCTCCTTACGGTCAATTTTAAGTACGGAGTACACTAATAGAGTCAAGAAATGATTGTATTGACATGGTGATTCTTGCTCAAGGCGCGTGCGCGGGAGCCCTTCTCGGGTATCTCAAACTGTAGACGGATATTGCCGAAGCATCCTGTACAGCCCCCGATGATCCTTGTGGGGTCGAGCATATGACTGGTATTTAATGCCTAATGTTGTTAGATCGGGCCCTGTTCTACCATAGCCAACAGCCGTGGAAGATATAAATCCTTTAATCCGTCCCACTCAATTGATCCGACCATACTTACACACATTCTATTATTCTCGAGCATTCGAACAACTTGCCTTCTCTATCTTTCTATTCCAAATTGTCTTCAAGTTTCACCAAACGACCTCTAAGTTCCAACGCCTTCAAGATGCGTTATTCTATTGCTGCCTCCATCGCTTGCCTGCTAGCTCTGACCCAGGCGGCGCCCACTTCCAACGAACTCGTCGCTCGCAAGAGTGTCAACGACTGCCAGGATAGCACCTTCGTTGATCAGGGTAGTGAAGGCTCCCCCGATATTTCCGATTGCCAACATATTGTTGAGAACATCAGAGGGGGCGGAACCTGGAAGGTGTCCCAAATTGGCGCACATTACACCCTGGTCAATTTTGGCACCTGCGCGTTTGGTGCAGAGGGCAACGCCGCAAACACCGCATATATGGGAAATCAGGATATCATGGATATCATTAACGAGTCTATTGCAAAGTTTGGTAGGCCTGATGGCAAAGTCGGGGCCAAGGGGAGGGTGGATTGCAAGAGTGACCGCGGTGGAATGGGTGTTGGCCGCCTTGATTGGGGGATCTTCCACACATAAGCACTTATATACGCTCTCAAGCCGCGGTCCGAAGTTTGCGCCTGGTTGTATGTTTTGTTCATCAACTATTTCGTGACATCTTTTGTTTGTGCTTTTAGCTTCTGACCTGCGAGCCTATTTCTAGGCTGCTTTGTAAATAGCACACTGTTTATTTATTTCTTAGCAAACCTGTTCTAGCTGAAGTATAGTAGATTCTATTAAAAAGTGTGGTGTTATAAGAGATGCTATGTGTAGAGAAACTCTATAGTCTTGATCAATCTCCCTGGAAATACCTCCTGGTGAGAACTTCTACCAGTCTTCAATTTGACTACAAGGAAGGGCGAAAACACTTTGACTTCCTTTTCTCCATGATTCCTCGATCATAATGTACATGGTCTTTGACTGTTTGGTCAGTGACTTTAAATTGGCGCTTCTACGTATAACCTAGCTTTGCGGAGTCCAGTAGTCATGTCTACAGGAACTAGAATAGTATCCAATTGACTCACTAGGTATCTCTAGTGCTAACCTATCAAGCTGGTCTTACCCTCCAATACCTTTATCACTATTTTTGGTCACCTCGCTTAGGTTCCACATAATACGGGGCTATTTTTAATTGAAGGGATGTATCCTGAACTAGGACAGCAAAAAGCTGATCCCCCGAGGGCGAGGGGCCTGTGTTGCACCGAGCCATCAGCGAACAAAGGATTCACGATCTGTACCGACTATGTTGGTGTTGTGAATATACAATGATGTCAGATTATTGTAGCAATATTCTAGAAGGTTTACTCTGTGGGCAGTCTAGTGCATTGATGCTGATAGTACCAGGCCGAAGGATTCAAAAGGCATGACTATCAAGCCACCATTAGCATCTGGAGTCAAGCGGAGGGGGCTTGAGACCAAGCAAAATAAGCACTTGCTTGTCTTGGGCCGTCGCTCGGGTACAGCCGACAAACCAACGACCGAAGTATTTCATCGGTTCCATACAGCCCCGCATTTGGTATTATTGGGAAGGTTGTTGTAAGGTTTGAGCCAGGAACAGGGTGCTTATGGCTGCATTCTATATTAAGCCTAATATATAATGATCGTCGAATCCTTGTAAGATCTTGCCACTCTTGTTGGGGGCCGAAATGGAGATTGAGGGCTCACTGTCTATGATGATTGGGCGTGGGGTCCCCGCATGGTATGTTTTTTTTTTCTTGTTCCTTTCTAGAGTCATGAACACTTCCAACAGCAGACACAGCCATGGGTGTGGGTAGTCTCACTGCAGATTTTGCGATCTTACCGCGGCACTAAAACACGGCAACATTGGGAAAGGCTTCAGGAAAAGTTTCAGACTATGATCTTGCCCCAAAAAGACAACCCGATTAATTTACGAGTGTCAAGTATGTAATTGAAAATACACTCTAGCGTACATCGGGGAAATAGATAAAAGGCCATCGAACTCTCGGTCATCTAACATATAGCATCAAAATTTCCCAAGCCTCTCTCAACAGCAACAGCCAGCTACCATCTATAAATCTCTTTGAGGTATTCTCCTCCCGTCAAACAACTCGAATCATCTGAATCACGATGAGGATCCAACTGCCGACTGTTATCGCCCTTCTGGCCGGCGTGGTCTCTGCTTCTCCTGTTCCCGCAGACCCCAACGGTGATGTTAGAGACTGCTCCGATTTCCGCTATGAAAATGCGAGCACGGGTGGCTCTCCCACTGTCGACGACTGCCGGACGATTGTTAAAAACATTCAAGACGGTGGAAGTTGGGATTGGAGCGGTGCTGGGAACCACAAGACCCTTGTTACCTATGGCACCTGTGCTATGGGTATCGACAATGGTGCCCGAGTCGGGAACTTAGATATTACGGATATCATCAACGGTGCCATCGATAGGTTTGAGTGGAAGGGTCTTGTCGGTGCCAAAGGAATGATGAACTGCCAGAAGCCTGTTGGGCAGCAAGAGACCTCTGATGTTCATTGGAGCATCTACTTCAACCCAGATTGCTGCCACTGAATAGTGAATAAAGCTGGTCATGTTTTATCATTTTATCTACTGCTTTTCTATTTTTGAAGTGTTTGGTTGATTGTTTAATCTCTATCATTGTTTGTACACATATCTAGCGAGATACCTGTCACACATCCCTTGATAGCCATAAATTTGACAAGCCTATAACTATATTATGTACAAGATGTAGCAGTTGAATATTAGTAAGAGATTCTAATAGGAATATTCCAGATAATTTTCTAATAGGCATATTCCAGGTAAACATAACATCTACTAATACTTGGTATAGATTAAATTTAATATTAGTAGATAGTACTGCCTCTCATGAGAATAATGCATATTTTTCTAGAATTTTAGAGGCACTGTGGCAGCTATAAGAGTGTGTTAAAGTCAAGAGGTTGGAGACAGGGGCTGTCTCATGAAATTCCTAATCAGGTAAGCCAAGATCTCATGAAATTCCTGATTAGGTAAGCCAAGATCGCATGAAATTCCTGATTAGGTAAGCTAAGATCGCATGAAATTCCTGATTAAAAGTCTTGATACTTGTTACGGAAACCTAACATGGTCGACACCCCGCAAAGGCGGCACAGCCAGGCAGAAGCCTGATGCTAATTAATAAATTATAGGATCAGGATTCCTGTATTATAAGAGAATATGTCATATAACTATCTACTCCTAATATACTCTAAGAAGTAGCTATAAAATAATTATAAAAGGAAGTATGTTACTAGTCTCTACTCTAGATATACTCCCAGGAGTAAATAAGGAGTATATAATATAAAGAATATATAAGAACACTTATTTATCATGTATTTATAGTTTAGTTAGTTATATTTAATAACAGTTTCAAGTCTGAGTATATATTTAGTCTAGTTTCTACTTATCTATACTTAATTTAAGTACTTAGGTTTTTATACCTGACATATCTTACTTCTCTTCTTACTTATTAGATTATCTTCAAGCTATTAAATCACTTTATTAATTAATATAGTTAGCATAATCACTATATGAGATCTTAGATTAGTATAAATTTATTATTAATAGCTAATAGGAAGATTACAGGGTGTTTGTCAAGACCCTAGGATCCCTTGATGCTTCTGCTGTACTAGTATTAGTGACTTGGGTTATTTAAGATGAAGAACACCCTATACCCTAGTATGTAATCCAGTCTATGTATGCTGTATTTCTTCATATTCTTATTAATCACGTCATTAGGGTCATTAGGGTCATTAGGGTCATTAGGGTCATTAGGGTCATTAGGGTCATTAGGGTCATTAGGGTCATTAGGGTCATTAGGGTCAT